>NC_048317.1:6773181-6801901 GCF_013100865.1 Trachemys scripta elegans | reverse complement strand
GCCGGGCCCGGAGCCCCCTTCTTCCTGGCCTGGGCCTGTCCCCCTGGCATCATGGCCCTTCCCTCTCTCTGGTCCAGAGCGCACCCCCCGGGTCAGGGCCCCAGAGCTCCGCATTATCCCTCTCCCGCCGAGATCCCCTTTGCTGGAGGGGGGTGTCCCAGTGTAACGTGGCACCTGATGCCACTCCAGTGCGATGTGGGGCCCAGTGTGAGGAGCCACCTGGGCCCTGTGGCACAGGGATCCCCACCCTCAAGGTGAGGCAATGCTTGGCACAGCCAGTGTTGTGGGGATAAAGCCCCCTTATTGGGTGGGATCCGCAACCTCCTGAAGTTCTTTCTGGCTCCCTGTGTCTGTGTGTCTAATTCAATCCACAGTCCTCACCGTTTCAACCTGCTGGGCTCAGAAGTGTCAGGGCTTGTGAGATGACAGGTCCCCTTCCAGGGCTACTCAGTGAGACCTAGCAGCCTGGGAAAATAAACAGCCAGTAATGCTGTGTGGTTTGGGGACTCCGCTAAAGTTGACTAACAGGCTCACACCAGGGGTGAATTTAGCTCCATCTCTTCGGGGAGATGAGGTTTTCTTATGCAGGTTTCACGGTATAAAAAGGTAGAAACAGGAGCAAATGGACTAGCTCTAGTTGTGTTTGATGGAAACTCTGTACTTGTGTATTTGCATAAATCGTAAAGCTTGGAGGTTTGTCATTTTGCTTTAAAATACTGGATTTTTTTTTTTTTTTAAATGATCTATCTCTCTTTAGAAACCTATCCTGCTGCAAGGTCATGAGAGGTCCATTACTCAAATCAAATATAACCGTGAAGGAGACCTACTCTTTACAGTAGCCAAAGATCCTGTAAGTATTCCAGCGCCTTTGAGTTAAGTGTTTCATGTGTCTCAAACTTTTCTTTTTTGGGGGGGGCAGGAAGAGAACTTAAACAGGATTCTAAGAACATGAAAGTTCTTGCAGCCTGTTTAATATTATGGTGAGGTGTCACAAAACCACACCTGAGATGGGGTCAGTTTTTAGTTTAACAAGTTGTTATAGTGACTCCCTTTTGCAAGAGGCTGGGATTTGGGAGTAGCCATGGATTTCCATCTTTCTAACCTATCCCACAGAGAGTTCTCAGTCCTGCATTGTAGCACTATACAGTGTTTGGGTTTTACAGAGACTTTGTATAAAAATTGGTAATTAAACTGTATTTTATCATCTGTATAGTCTGAAAATCCATTTTGTCCAGGGTGTTGGATGTACCTCTCTTCTCCTATACCCGGAAACAATTATTCCCATTCCTAGAAACCTTCCATGTTTCCTGTTCAGTTCGAGACCTAGTATAAAACCAACCTGCCTCCTCTTCAGGATTCCTCACAGAATTGTTTTTCTACATCTAGCACTTCTTTGTGTTCTCAGTGTCTCCTCTGTTTTACTTAAACAGCATCTATTTCTTCCTTCTCTCCCTGTGTTCCCCCTTAGGCTGACCCAGGAGTGAGATTTTATTGCCTTTCTCCCCTCTGATTCTTTTCAAATCCTATTTCCAGACCCATGTAGAGCGCCATCTCTGCCTGGCTTTCAACATCTATTCTGTCTAGCTGCATTTATAAAGTACCTGTTGCCATACCATCTAGACATAGCAGCTCTTAACACAAAAGGTGCACCATACTCCTGGTGTATCCGTGCTCATTCATTCTCTACATAATTTGACCTCTCCACCCTTTAACATTCCTGTCCTACTACCTCTAGTGATGTTGCCCATTAGCTATATTCTACCGCATGTGCTCCTGTTCGTATGTGCAGTGATATAGACTTGAGATACTCCGAGATGAGACCATATGGAAATAAATTGCATTCATTTATTTAGCAACTTGATCTAAAGTGGCTGCTTGACTAATTGTTTTGCTTTCCCAGATTGTCAATGTCTGGTACTCAATCAATGGAGAGAGGCTTGGCACTTACACCGGCCACACTGGAGCTGTCTGGTGTGTGGATGCAGATTGTATCCTTCGGTGACTGAAACCTGTCTGTCTGCTTGTTTATGATGATTCTTCTCGTGTGAAGTGGGGTGTTTTTATTGTGGACACTAGGTGGCAGGCACTACAATGAGTGATTTTATTGCTGGTATCCTGGTCTTTTAATTACTCTCCACTGGCTTCTCCTTCTCTCCTCCCCCTTCCCCCCCACCCCCCCAATTTGAAATAGTACATAAACTGTAGGCCATTGTGTTCCACCCTCACTTATTCAGACATCACTTTTTACTAACCTACTGTGCTCAGGATCACAGGGCTCTGGAGTTCTTAGAAGATGCCTGAATTTCAAAGTGACCTTCTGTCACCAATGCAGATAGTTGATAAAATAGTTACATTAATGCGGGTTTCTTGCATTTAAGAGTTGAACTCCTGAATGCCCCAGAGCAGGAAATTCAAAGTTATGGTTCCCTCTGTGTATGTGCCTGGACATAGTATGTTGGAATGAAAGTTATTTCATCTGCATGATTTTTTTTTCTGATTCTAGATAAATACTGTAGCTACTGCATATCTTGTGTATTTATGTATCCTACGGCAAAATGTGGATATTGGCCTTTAGGGGTGATGGGGTGTGAGAATTTGTTGGCATTCCCTAACTGATGATGCAGGGGACACAAGACACGTGCTTACTGGCTCGGCAGACAACTCCTGCCGGCTCTGGGACTGCGAAACAGGTAAGACAAGAATATTGGGGTGAGAGGGAGTGTTTAACTATTCTCTAATGAGAGAGTTTTATCTATGAAATCTATTTGCCTTGAGATGTGTGGCAGGGAAATAAGGTAGGATTCTAATTCTACTTTAGGACCAGTGGTGAAGATGGGTTTGGTCTCATTCTGACCCTTACCAACTAATGAATATTCTTTTGTAACTCCCTCACTATCCAAACTGGCAGGAAGTAACAGTGTCTGCCCTGAAAAGGCCAGGGACTGCTGGTGTAGGTTAGGATTGAGGTGCATTGGCAGAGTGGCATGTGGGTAGCTTGTGCAGAATAATTTGCTTTATCTCTGGCCAGTATCCTAACTTTTATGAGCGCCTAATTCATCCAGAATTTTAAAGAAAACCATCTATGTGCACATATGGGTTTCCCGGTCTTGTAAATCATATTTCAGTGCAAGAACTGGTGTCATCCTGTGGGTAGGAAAGGTGTCTGGCAGGAGGTCCACAGAAAGACAGCATGCTTCTTTGACCTATAGCATTGAGACTCACTTGTCACAGCTCAGAACAGAACTTGCTGGCCTAGCTAAATACTCAGAGTGGAAAGATGAGCAATGAGAATAGACAGAGATGTGCGTTAAGTGGTTGACAGATTGATCATAGCTGATGGCAAGACCCAGGCTGAGTTTCCGGTCTTTGCTTAGCGAAATGTATGTGATGAAATGGATGGTGTTCGCTAATCTTATGACTTGTAAAATCCGGGGAGGATTTTTCACAAGCACTTTGGAAAATTAAGAAATGCTTTGTACAGACTCTAGCCCCCTCTTGCTCTGAGCATTGCATACTGGCTAGCTCAGTGCTGCGATTCCCCTGCAGAAGGGAGGGGTGACGGTAAGGGATGAGGATGTCCGGTGCAATCTAACAGGTTCTCTCCTGCGTCTAGGAAAGCAGCTTGCGCTGGTGAAGACTAACTCAGCTGTGCGAACCTGCGGCTTTGACTTTGGAGGAAACATCATCATGTTCTCCACAGATAAGCAGATGGGGTATCAGTGTTTTGTTAGCTTCTTCGACCTTCGTGACCCTAGCCAGATTGGTAAGGAATTCAGGCAAATACCTGCATGGAAGATGGGGGGACTGTGGGAAAACTTGGATCACCTGCAAATCAGTCATTTGTCTAACTTTTCCCTTCCTCTCTGCAGAAAGCGACGAGCCTTACATGAAAATCCCATGCAATGAGTCTAAAATCACTAGCGCTGTGTGGGGCCCTCTCGGTGAATTCATCATCGCGGGGCACGAGAATGGAGAGCTGAACCAGTTCAGTGCCAAGGTTATTGTCATGAGGAGCAGTGTGCTCCTCCTCTTTAATTGAGGACAGAGAGGGGGTGGGTGCCACAAGATACCCGTAGCGGCCACAGGGAGGAGTGTTGAGCCAGAAATCAAACCAGCAGCTGCTTGGTGTAGCCAGAAGGCTGCCAGCTGAAGTACACAGCTATGGAGGGCTGGTCTAAATTACTGCTTAAGTTGATGTAACTCACATTGCTCAGGGGTGTGAAAAAGATGTAGTGCTCTAGTGTAGACGTGCCCGGAGTGTCAGTTTGGGCTGCAGTCCGGACATGGATGAGACCACCATTGCAGAGTGGTGGTTTAGAGCCATAGAGTTTAAGGCCAGAAAGGACCACCATATAATTCACTGGAGATGCTAGGTGTAACTGGGACCTCTGTGGATGAGGGATGGTTTGCACCTCTCTCAGCAATGGCTCGTAGCATTAATTCTGTCTTGTGTTTATGCCCCAGTCAGGGGAGGTCCTTGTGAATGTCAAGGAGCACACCAAGCAGATCAATGACATCCAGACCTCCAGGGACATGACCATGTTTATCACTGCCTCCAAGGACAACTCGGCCAAGGTGAGACCTCCCTTCCCTACCTCAGTGGACCCCACTGACTGATGGCCCTGAGAGCAAACGCAAAAGATATTGCTGCCTTGAATGTCTATTTCCTTGTCCCTAGAAACTTATGAGTAACTATGGAGCCAAGTTTTCTGTCTCAAAGTAGACATCTGCTTAGTGGGACAAGCCCAGTAAAGTGGGGGGGCTTACCTTGGCCAGATGAACAGGCACAGATGATGCAGTGATTTCAAGTGTGCTGTCTCAGGCACCAGGTGCAGAGGGGCTTGTGTGCTCCAAGTTGTGTGCTCAGATGTGTTTGGGCCGTGGCACTCCTGTCACTAACTGCTTCAGGGGCGATGGAGTCGCCTGTGGAGGCGAGGCAGAGCTCCAGGGCTTTAGGAGAGGGTTGGCTTTCCACTCTATGCTCCCAGCGTTGGGAGCCTGCTTGTAAACGGCTGTTCCTCCCATTCAGCATCAGAATAACCAGCTTTGCCTCTTGCCTTCTAGCTGTTTGACTCCACGACACTCGAGCATCAGAAGTCGTTCCGGACCGAGCGGCCTGTCAACTCTGCAGCTCTTTCCCCCATCTTTGATCACGTAAGCTAACTGATACGAGTGGCATTAGTTTCACTGCGGTCATGTCTTAGATGACTTTTTTTCCCCTGGCCCCCACGTTGTTCCAGGGATTCTAGAACAGTATCAAAGTTTGGGTGACAGGATATGATTTTAGAGTGTAGTGTGCAGGGAGGGGATTGGCGTGGATGCAAGGCATAGACAGGTTTTGGGTGGCTTTCCAGGGGGGTTGTGTGGGCGAGGGTTCAAATCCTAGGAATCTTGTAATTCGCTCCTATGACTGGGTCATCTCCATCCTTCAGGGATTAATGCAGGATTGTTCTCCACAGTGCACTCTTCATTCTAGTTCTAGGCATCCCTCATGAAGTGTGGAGGGTCTATGGCTCATTCATGCATCATCTTCCCTCTGTATGCACCCCGGGTTTGGGTTTAATGGCGCCTTTAGTATTGCATCCCAAAGCCTCTTCCCCCTCTAAATCCTGGTGTTACATTCCCTTTATGTCGCCTCTGAGATGTTAGGTGAGATCAGGAAGTGCTGATCACGTGATTGTGGCAGACTGCTCCATTATACACCACCCTGTACAGGGGAGGTGTGAATTGAAAGAAGACACTTCTCAATTAAAATAGCTTACTCCAGTGTTGCTTCTGACAAAGGCAACGTGGAGGGGAGGAGGGGGATTATTTCAGTTTCCTGAGCGCTGAAATCTGCAGCAGCAACCAGGCGGCTGGGAACCGCCCCCCATCTCAGTCTGTCAGGGGAGCAGAGAGCACTTATGAGCCTGGCCTGCCCTGTGTTGTTTATGCTGGCAACAGCTAAAAACATCTCTGATATTACAGCACTGGCAGGCAGTACTAGCTAGAGGTCAGTTGGTGTTTTTGTAATATCCCTCCCCTGCCACCAACTCATCCATCTGCAGGGAGTGAGAGTGTTAAGGGGAGAGAAGCATTGCAGGACTGGAGTGTGCAGCATGAGAATGGAGACTGGGGGTTTTGAAGAAGCCTAAGGGATTTGGGCACCCAGCACTCACTGAATTCCAATGGGAGCTGTGTGCTGAATTCCCTTAGGCACCTTTGAAAATCCCGACTGAACAGGGTTCCCACGCCTCTGGCTGGATCGGGAAGTGTGTGTATAAAGCAGGTAACATGAGAACACACAGAACTGAGACACTGAACGTTGGACGGGTGACAACCTCGCTTCTAGTGCACAAAGAGCCCAGGAACTGACACCATCTGTGCTGCTGAGTGCTAAGCCTCCAGTTCACAGCTTATTAAATGCTCCCCTTTTAGCAAATGTGTCTTGGAGGCAAGATGGGAGCTCTTTAATAGTACTGCTCCAGCCACTGATACCAGCTGGGAGAGGAGAACATTTCCCACTAGTCTTTGCTCTGCTGCTATACTCAGCTTCTAGATCCTGGCTCTCGCCAAGCGAGAGTGACTGGAGCAGCATCTGAGAGTGTTTGGCTTTTTCCTATTTGCAGGTAGTATTGGGTGGTGGACAAGAAGCCATGGATGTGACCACAACCTCTACCAGGATTGGCAAATTCGAGGCAAGGTTGGTCCTTCTTGTTCCTTCAATGTGGAGGGAGATTTGGGTGTGTTCGTAGCAGCCTGAAGACACCTTTCCTGGTACTTTTTGGGTGAAATGCAGGCCAGACTCTGTTCTGACATAACTGGAGCTCTGAGGCTCTTGGAATAACCAAAACCATCTTCTTTGTTCCTAGGTTCTTCCACCTGGGTGTTGAAGAAGAGTTTGGGAGAATCAAGGGTCATTTTGGTCCAATAAACAGTGTTGCTTTCCATCCTGACGGAAAGAGGTAGGGATCTCGCTGGGGTTCCCTGGGCTTTTGGAAACCAGTGGTGGTGCTGACTGAAATGCTGGCTAGGGTCAGGCATGTGCTAGATGCATTTTCCCCCCTACAGTACAACTAGGCCTTGCCTGCTTCCCCTGTAGCACCCAGCTACACTCTGCCAATAGACCTTAGTTCTGACCTGCAGCACCCCCAGCTTGGTCACGTCATGGACTTCTCATGCTGACACACACCATCCCTGCTGTTCCAATACCAATCCCCCTCCTCTTGAGATGTAGAGAACCCAAGGCCAACTAGTACACCCTCCCTGCCCTGTAGGGGGACCGCCAGCCTCTTTGGAAGTATTAGCTCTTGGTTAAGATCTAGTGTAGGTGGTCGAGACATCTACACGGGACATCGCCAGTATCAGGTCGAGTAACCGAGACCGCCAACCAGGGAAATAACCCACTTCCTTCCCTGACGAACCAAGGGACGCGACGCACCCCACCCCACCCACTTATTCCCTACACCAATACTGACATGGACTCTTAATACATTCCATGGGTGGCATACCCGAGCCCACTTATTCACCGACGCTTTAAAAACTCCCGCACCCCAATCCGGATCTCTGCTGGTTATGTGATATGTTTGTAGCTGATACTTGCAATCCCCCATAACCCAAGCCCGACCCCAGATGTACAGGACCTTCCCTCTTAACTTTGATTTTAAACATTAACTTTAATTTATCTTAGTATGGGAGACAACCTGCCCTAGCAGAGGGGACAGATGAGTCCAATAGGTCTCTTCTATCTTTACCAGCTGATCCTATATATCCGGTAATAGCTTTCTGCAAATATCCATCCTAGGCCTAGACTCACTAGCTCTTGGCTCCCACATCCTCATAGAGATGAGACCCTCTGAGGTCTGCTAACCCAAAATCTTTACTGGGTTACATCCCCTGATTATACCGTTGTCCCATATCAAAATCCTTTACTAGATGAAGTGGGGGTTACTAGCCTGGGTTTTAGAAAGGGGTGTCATTGACCTCAAACTCTTGAGGTCCCAGTGTGGGGCAGTGGTTTCATCTGGCTTTCTCTCCCCATGCAGTTACAGCAGTGGCGGTGAAGATGGTTACGTTCGCATCCATTACTTCGACCCACAGTACTTCGAGTTCGAATTTGAAGCTTGAAGCAGCTCTTGTTTCTTCCCCCACCCTCTTTATTTTATTTTTTCCCCCCACTTTCACTTGTTTTTTTCAACCCCCCCATTGGCTCCTCTCCTGGAGTTTTGTCCAGGCTTAAAGTTGATCTGTTCCAATGAAGCATGGAGCTCTTGGGATTGAGTGCTGAGGGTGTGAGCCTAAAAGAGAAACCAGCCTGGAATGGCAGGATCAGCTGCTTTGTCTGAGGTAGTCTGAGTGGTGTGAGACCAGAGGGAAGAATGGGCCAGCTTGCTCCCGGCTGCTATGGACACTAACTTCCTGCCCTGCTGGAGATATTTATAAGTCTGTGAGAAAATAAACTCAAAAGGAAATGGTAAATAAAAATCTCTTTTATAACCAGATGAGTTAAAGCGTCTCAGTCCTTGTGGTGGCTGTGGGTAAACTCAGCTTGGTTCTCTCTGGTTACCCTGGATAAATCTCCTACCCACCCATCACTGTCCAGTGGCATCTCCCCTTCACTAATACCCAGAATCACTGACTCTGTGAACAAGCCAGAAAACAATTACTGGCTGCTATGTTTCCAGATGACACATGCACATGACCCCATTGCTTTGTGCAGGAAGGGAGCCTGAGCTGACTTTCCTCATGGAACAGTTGCTTCCCGCACTAGGAAGGTTTTGGTGCTGAATATCTTTTTTTTTTTTTTTAAAGCTCTGCGACCCCGCATCAGCTGACCCAGGCTCTGAGCCTCAGTGCTGCGGGTTTTTTATTGCAGTGTAGACATGCCCTGAATATTCCCCACTCAAAAGGAGGAGAAGTCATGAGTAGAGACCATTTTACTGTAACAAACCTAGTCTGTACTTTGTAACTGCTCAAAGCATTGTGCCACAAGGTTGGGTCCGTGCGTGCCCCACGTGTCCTCTGATCCTGGTGCGTTCGGCTCAGAGCCTGGCCTGCTGTCCAAATTTGTATTTGGCTTCAACAGGGCCCGTGTGACCAGCACAAAGCCCTACTCCCTAAGAGGCAGTGTCTGTCCTTGCTGCCTCTGGAGCAGTCTGAGCGATAGATGGGAGATGTGGCCAAGCCTGAGCCACCAGCCGTTCTGTTGCAGCCATCGATGTTCTGGTTCATCCTTTGTTTGCAGTCCCTGTGATTGTCAGTGGGTAAGCAGCATCTGGTTGTGAGTGGCACAGTGTGCGCCCTGCGCCCTCCTCTGGGGCATCTTCACAGTTTGTCACTAGTCGCTGGATTTCTGCCCAGGCCTCATCTAAGTACTGAGAGGATCGGATCCACCGGAGGAACAAACCTGCCAGACACATGCAGTTTGTGTTACTCTGTGTAGCCCCCAGCTCCTACCCTCAGCCCCCGTGAGCAGCTGTCCCCAGCCTGTGCTCCTACGCTCTCCCCTGCAGTGACTGAGGGGAGCAGTCAAGGTTCCTGCCGCTTGAATGCAGCATCCTTGCAGTGTGGTTTAGGAGACCCCTGTATTTCAGGAGCAGCTGGCTCAAGGCCAATGCCCGAGCAGCACTTACCTTGCCAGAGCTGCAGGCTCTGAGGCTCCACGGACGGCCAGATGACCAGGGCATTGTATGTGTACAGGGGATTCAGGAGTTTCTTCAGCTCGCTGGGTTGGTTCAGCCAGGACCAGAGGGAGTGAGTTTTCTCCTTCACTTCACACAAGCACCTGCATGAGCATCCAGCAGCATTTGAGTGCGTTCCCTGGGGTTCTGCAGTGCACTGGCAGCCTACGGGGATGACCGCTCCTGCAGCGAGGGCAGTGCTATGGGCCTGGGTTGATGCTCCTGCCCACGGGTGAAGCAGGAGCTGGCAGGGCATTGTGAATTTGGAGCTAAAGTCCTTTCGGGGGAGTAGCAGAAACCCGGTGCTGGAGCGGGGCTTTGCGCCAGCTGGGGCCATGGGTGGCTGTACAGCCAGCAGGGGAGGCAGGGAGGGAATATGCTCATCCTGTCCCTCTAGGGGGACGGAGACACCAAAACACCCATGGGGGAGGGGAATGGGCTGTCAATGGGAATTTGGTTTGGCTGTGCTTGGCCCCAACCAACTCAGGTACCGTGGGAGCTGCTCCATCCCTGTGGGCTGCAGCAGGTGCTGGGACTGCTCGGCAGCTCTGCAGATCCTGCCAGTCCTAATCAACTGCTTAATGCGGGGCTCAGGCGCCTAGCTGTGGGTAGCCAGGTTGGGAAGTTTTGGCCTATCCCCTCGCATAATGGTTCTCCATCTTTCCAGAATACTGTGCCCCTTTCAGGAGTCTGATCTGTCTTGTGTAGCGTATGGTTCAGCTCCCTTTAAAATTCCCTCCTTGCCAAATCAGACACAGAAATACAAGTCCCAGCTCACTGTTACTGAGAAATTGCTGGCTCATTTTTACCATTTCATTATAAAACGGTGGGTCTCAACTTTTTTTACCGGTGACCCCTTTCACATCGCAAGCCTCTGAGTGCGACCCCCCTACTAAGTTAAACACACTGTTTAATATATTTAACACCAGTATAAATGCTGGAGGTGAGGAGGTGGACAGCTCGTGGCCCCCGCCATGTAATAATCTTGTGACTCCCTGAGGGGTCCCCACCCCCAGTTTGAGAACCCTTGTTATAAAAAATATCAACGGGAATATAAATATTGTACTTGAGCCTGTTTTCCACTTGTGGGCATTGGCTGAAGCCTAATCCCCACCGCCCGGGGCTGAGGCATGTAGCTTACCTTTGTGGGGCTCCCTGTGGCGTGAGGCCCAGGGCAATTGCCCTCAATGCCACCCCCTAATGCTGGCCCTGAACTTGATACCCCCCTAAACCTGTCCTGTAACCCCCAGCTTGAGAAACACTGATCTAGATGAGTTGAGTACTCCCTAGAAGACCTTTGTGTACCCCCAGGAGTATGCGTACCCCTGGCTGAGAACCACCACCGTAACAGGTGTGTAGTCTCCTAAGGCTGGTCTGAGCAGGACATGCAGGGAGGTGATAAGTGCTTGCTAGAGAGAAAGGCACACATTGTTTGCTTCGCTCTGGTGCTTTGCAAAGCCAGACAAACGATCCATGCGGGATGATTTGGCAGTAACTGGTGAGGTAAAAGTGGGCAGGGATCATAACCTTCCCCCACCTTACCCAGTGAAAACACTAATGTGAGATCACTTATCAGTTGGGTGGGGGCTGCCCCCTGAACCCCAGGGGATTGTAAACTAGATTTGGGAGGGGGCAGGCACAGTCCTGCTAGCTCATCTCCGAGACCCAGATCTTTTGATCAGTATTGTCCCTGCTCTCCGGATAACTGCCCCTTCACAGATCACTGGGCACTCACCTTTCCTTCTCGCTGTTGCACAGAAAGGTCCCGTAGCAAGATGCGTACGTGTGTTCGAACAGCACCAGCAGGAGGCGCTCGTTAAACTGCAGGGAGAAGGGGAACTGGCGCCCCAGCTGCCAGACACAGTCGAGGAAGAGGAGGAAGATGGGAGCCTCCTGCTTGAGCCGGGTGTGGGAGTAGGCGGAGTGGGCACAGCGGAAGTGAAACGGGTGTCCTGCCTGCAAAGCCAAGGGCAGAAGGAATCCATCAGTGGGGGAAGGCTGGAATGAGTGGGCACCAGGCACAGGGGGGGGGTGAACTACACAAAGGAGTTGCCTGTTCCCAGAACAGCGGGGCCCTTGGGTGAGGACCAGGGATGGGGGGAGCTGGCGTGGGTCTCGCAAGCTGGTGTTGCTCTGAGATTTGGGCTGGCTGCTCTACCCTCTATTGCGGCTCTCGGGTTCGTGGGCCGGAGCGGCTTTGGGGTGGTGGTCTGGGGGTGGGTTTGCGGGGGGGTTACCTCTATCCACTCCCGTTCCAGCAGCCCCTGGAAGCCAGTCAGGGTCCTGCAGTCAGGGTCTAGGATCACCTGGGCCAGAGCGGTCACCAGCAGGGTGGTATCTGTCCCCTCGGCTCCATGCACCAGGACGCAGGCCTCTTCCCTGAAGGCAAACACAGCACGGCAGTCACCAGAAAGAAAGTGTCCTGGGCCCCGGCAGGCCAGTGAGTGGTGGGGTCCCAACTTGCGACCAGTGAGAAAGTGACAGAGCCCCAGGGCTGAAGAGAGCCGCTGGGGCTGCCTGGGGCAGGAGGGGACAGGACCGGTGTTTGAATCACAGCTCGGATGCCTTAGGCTGTCGCTGTGTGTGGATCAAGGCTCCCAGGATGCTGACAGCTGTGGTTATTCTGCAGCCAGCCGCGGAGCTTTATCTAATGCTCAGTAAGCACCTTCCATCATTAATCCTCCTGTACATTTTTTCTAAACACAGATGGGGAAACTGAGGCCCAGAAAGTGGCCGTGACTGCTGAGGCTGCATGGGGAGTCAGGGGCAAGACTGGGAACAGAAGGGTATCCCTTGTTCCCAGTTGGGCTCCAGTGCCTAGGCCAGGTACCTCCCAGAAACCCCAGCTCACATACAGCCTGTTGATCTCTTTACAAAGACCTTTTCCAGGGGGAAAGAATTGGCAAGAGCCTGCAAGGGGCAGCCGGGCTCAGAGCAGCAGGTGATACAACTCAGCACACTGTCCCCAAAGCAGTGGAGTGCCTGCCCCTTCCACCCCCTCCTCTCACCTCTCCATGCACTGGGCGGCCAGGCAGGCGGTGCTCAGGGCCCCCTTGACGTGGGCCAGCCATTTGGAGCTCTCCAGCTTGCTCAGCCAGCGGTCCATGCTGAGGGAAGTGTCGTTGCAGGCTTCTACCAGCTTAATGAAACTCTCCTGGAGCGGGCGGCCCCTGAGAGGAGGGGGAGGAGGAGGAGGAAGCCATCAGGGTGTTGCTTGGAGAGGGGTGTGTGTGTGTGTGTGTGTGTGAGATGGTTTCTAGGCTCCTTCAATAAGTCCGCACCACCTGAGGAGGAGGGGAAGTTGGAGCGTCTGTCCCAATGTTCCTGGAGGGGGGGGGTTGCAGAACTAGCACAGCTGGGCCAGTAACCACCAGTGTAATGAGTGGGCCAGGCCTTGGCATAGCACAGCTGCGAGTATTATGGTGCCAATGGAGACAAAAGGGCAGGGGGTTAATGTCTAATGTAAATGTCGATGCTCCCTGTAAGAGTCATGCCAGAGATCCCCATGCACGGCAGGTGATGCCACCAGCCTCCGTGCAGGGGGCTTAGAGAGAGCTGCTGCGCTTACCTCTCCAGTGGCCTGTGCAGCCTCTTCCAGTGGGGATAGGAGGATTTGGGCTCCGTGCCGCCCCCCATCACCCGAGCCTGCTTGGCTGCCTGAGCTGAGCGGGTGTCGATGATGAAGCCACGCTCCCCTCCATCCAGGACGGCGCTGAGCAGCAATTCATCCTCTTGGCAGCGCTTCCTGTTGGGCCCTATCAGTGGCTGGCTGCTACGGAGCATCACCTGCAGGGCAGAGGAGTAAGGTCGTCTTTCCTCCCCTCGTGCACTGCTGCAAACAGATCTTAAGCTAAGCAGGCTTTGGCTTGTTTAGTATTTGGTTAGGAGACCTCTGAGGGCAAACCCAGCTGCTCTCAGAGTCCTGGCTCGGTTCCAGCTTAGATTCAGTGGTTCTCTTCTGGCTCTTTCATTTCCCCTTGCAGTTTGTTGGAGACAGTGTTCTTTGTTACTTCCTGTACCGAACAGCTGTGCAGTGTTGCGATGAGCTGTTCAACAGCTGCAGTGCCTCACCCCAGAAGTGGCTCAATTTGTTGGTGAAGTGCTTTGGGATCCTCAGAAAGGTCGTATCTGATTATAGTGCTGTTGGTGGCAGATACACAGGGGAAGCACTGATCTGCAGAAGCTTTCCCGCTCTCATTCACCCTCTGAGAGGAAGAGCTGGGAGGGGAGCAAGAAACTAAAAGGGAAACAGACTCACCGTCCCATTCTTCTTGTGATAGTAGCTGAGGACAGGGAATCGTCCCCCCTGGCGGAACCGGGCAGCCTTCTTCAAGACATTATCGTCCACTGTGGCTGGTACAATTACAGCTAGTGGGTAACTGGAGCAGATGGTGAAATCCCCGTTAACACAGCTCAGCCTCCAAGCACTTGTCTGGGAAGTACAGAAGTGTCAGGCTCTGATTCCTACAGCTTTCACCCCAGGGGGACAGAGTGGGTGGGGTGGGGGGCGTCTATCCCAGATGGATATTTTACGCTACCCTGGAGGGCCCACCTCTACAGCAGCTATCTGCACGGGTCAGCTAGTCCTTGCCCTCTCTGCTAAGACGGTCAGCGAGGGGGCCTGCGGTGGAGGGTGGGTTTTGTGATGTGGACTTCTGTCCCATTTGGGGCTGGAGTGACACTCACCAATTCATCTCCTGTAGGCAGGGGTGAAAGTAACTTAAATGACTTACTGGTATGCAGGGTAGCCAGGGTCCTGGGCAAGGTTGGGGGGTGGGGTGGTTCTGGGACCCCAGGAGGGGCAGGGCCTTGGGCCAAAATCCCACAGCCAGCCCTTCAGCGCCGCCCGGAGCTCCAGGCGCTGGCGCGGTAGGCAACAGCAGCCAGGAGCCCCGGGCCCTTTAAATCACCACCAGAGCCCCAGGGCTCCTGGCCACTGTGGGCCCTTTAAATCACCGCCGGAGCCCTGGAGCATCTGCCCCTTTTGTCCCCCCGCCCCCTATCAGTGGCCCAGCTGGTATGGTTGGCACTTTCTTACCGATACGCCGTACTGGACCGTGCCCTATGTGTTGTGTATGGAGTGGCTCAATCCCCCAGCCCGTCTTGAAGGACATTTCTGGAGTGATCTCTCTCTCCCCCCCCGCCACATTGATCTCTCATTGAAAAGGTTTCTGCTCCTCCATACCCACCTCTGAGGCGATTTGTTGGTAGTAATGTTGGAGGGGGTAAAGCTGCCATCCATCCTTGAGCTTCATGCTTTGGGGTCTGTAGAAGAATGGGTACATCATCATCACTGAATCCACAGAAGAGAGGGCCTAGAAGAAAGAACAAGGATGAACACACACATGGAATTGGTCTCTATTCATAGTATATGGACCAGCACCCACACGATACTGACTACATGCTAGGGAAGAGCTAGAACAGCCCACAAGAGCCAGCCTGCATCCAGAATGCAGCTACTGCAAAGACAGCAGCTATCAGAGGGGATAACACCACCCCCACCGGGCCTCAGGGCTTCTTTGCTCCCAAATCCAATTTTAAGTCTTAATGGCAGGAGAAATACGTAGCTGAGCTGGGCTGTGCGCCAGCCACAGAGCTAATGCAGCCCACAGCTGACTTCATCTTTCATACATAGATTCTAAGGCCCAAAGGGACCAGTGTGATCATCTAGTCTGACCTGTATAACAAATGCCTAGAGCAGATCTTTTAGAAAAACATCCAATCTTGATTTTAAAAGTGTCAGCGATGGGGAATCCACCACAACCCTGGGTAAACTGGCCCAAGCTTAATTACCCCCCCACTGTTAAAATGTACGCCTTATTTCCGATCTGTTTGTCTAGCTTCAACTTCCAGCCATTGGATACTGTTAGACCATTCTCTGTGACACTGAAGAGCCTATTATTAAATATGTGTCGATCTTTATAGACTGTGATCAAGTCACCCCTTAACCTTCTTTTTGCTAAGTTACATAGATTGAGCTCCTACCATTCTAAGGCAGGTTTCTAATCCTTTTACCATTCCTGTGGCCCTTCTCTGAACCCTCTCAAATTTATCAATATCCTTCTTGAATTATGGGCATCAGAACTGGACACAGGATTAGAGCAGCGGCTGTACCGGTGCCAAACATAGAGGCAAAATAACTTCTCGGTTCCTACTTGAGATTCCCCTGTTTATGGCTCCCAGGATCACATTAGCTCTTTTGGCCACAGAGTTATCCTGGGAGCTCGTGTTCAGATGATTATCCACCACAGCCCCCACCCCCACTTGCTGACGATTCCCCATTTACAATTACATTTGAGACCTATCAGTTAGCCAAGTTTTATTCCATGTAATGTGTGCCATGTACATTTTACATCGTTCTAGTATTTTAATCAAAATGTCTTTGTGGTACCAGACCAAACGCTTTAGAGAAGTCTAAGTATATTACGTCAACACTATTATCTTTATCAGACAAACTGGCAATCTCATTAAAAAATATATCAAGTTTATTTGACCGGATCTATTTTCCATAAACCCATATTAATTTGCATTAATTACATTATAATTCTTTAATTCTTTATTAATCAACTCCCCATATCAGCAGCTCCATTATCTTGCCAAGCATCAATGTCAGGCTGACAGGCCTATAATTACCAAGGTCATCCCATTTACTTTTTTTAAAAACTGGCATTACATTAGCTTTCTTCCAGTTTTCTGGAACTTCCCCAGTGCCCCAAGACGTATTGAAAATCAACAGTAATGGTAGGGTTACCATACGTCCGGTTTTTCCCGGACATGTCTGGCTTTTTGGTTATCAAACCCCTGTCCGGGGGGAATTTCCAAAAAGCCGAACATGTCTGGGAAAAATACTCCCTGGCTTACCTTAGAGTGGGCGCCGGGGGCTGCTGTGCTCCCTGACTCCTGGGCTCTGTAAGAGCCGAGCTGCCCGAGCGCTACCGGCTTCCGCCAGCCCCCATGCCTCTGGACCCTGTGTCCCTGGCCAGGCACTTCCCCTCCCAGGCTCTGGGGGCGCAGGGTCCGGAGGCAAGGGGGCTGCCCGAAGCCCAAGCGCTACCGGCTTCACGGTTTGCCGGGCAGCCTCCAGACCCTGCGCCCCCAGCTGGGCGCTTCCCCTCCCGGGCTCCAGCTGCGCTGGGGAAGCGCCCGGCTGGGGGCACAGGGTCTGGGGGCTGCCCAGCAAACCGTGAAGCCGGTAGCGCTCGGGCAGCCCTTTTCGCGTGGCTGGGAGAGAGGAGGGGGAATGCAGGGCGCTCAGGGGAGGGGGCGGAGTTAGGGCGGGGACTTGGGGGAAGGGGGGGGCCCCGTGGAGTGTCCTCTTTTTTTATTTTTTAAATATGGTAACCCTAAGTAATGGTCCAATGAGCTCCTCAGTCAGCTCTTTTCAAACTCTGGGATGCAAGTTATCTAGACAGGCTGATTTTAAAATGTTTAATATCCTCCAGTGATACTAGTGGAATGGAAAGAGTGTTAGTGCATCACCATTTGACAAGACTGTTTCCCCCCCGAATACAGAACTCCTTCTTATTGTCTTTAACTGTGCTGGCCATAGATTTCTCCTTACGTCCCTTTGATTCCCCTTATCGGTTTTCTAAAATTCCTAAACTTCTGATTTATATTCATTACTATCAACTTTCTCTTTCTTCCATATGGAAGCGCATCCCCTGGAAACTACAGGCTCCAGCATGCAATGCAGTCAGGCCACCTGAATCAAAATGGCACATTGCATGTTGGGAACTGTACTCTCTTTGGGCCACACCTTCACATTAAAGGTGAGGGTGTCTTGATCCTGCATCCATTCAGGTCAATGGCAAAACTTCCACTGAGTTGGCTGGGAGCAGGACTGGGTTGCAAGCCAAGGCCTTTTTGATCCTGGTCAAGTTTTCAGTGTAGCCCTCAGCTGGGCTACAGCAGGGTGCCCCTAGGTCATCACAATGTGCTAGTGAGATGGAGCCAGCAGGTGCATCTGAAAGCCCCTAAGGAGATCGGAATGCAAACAAAGGCCAGAGGGAAGTCAATAATTACCCACGTTAATGATGAACTCAAAGCAAACACCACAGGGGCACTGCGCTTCCTCTTGCCAAATGTCAAAACCTTCCACGCTGGGCAGAGGATCTTTCCAGGAGCTGCATGTGACTGCCTTCCAATCCCAGCCCAGCCCCCAGCTACACTCTGGGTGGCCAAAAGGCCATGCCCGTCCCTTCTGCCGAGAATGAATCTCGAGCCACCAGTAGGCACTGACTGACCTCAGTGGAGCTGGCGATGTTGAGACATTCCTCCATACCCGGGATCTCCAGCTGCAGCACTTTCAGGTCTTTGCACTTGAGTGTGATTGTGCCCAAGGAACTTGCAATCCTGTGGGGAGATGCCAGACAGGAGCTGGGAGTCAGACCCTATGTCCTTGTCTCTTGGATCAACCACAATCCAAACCCCCAAAGTAGAGTCCAGCTGCTGCATGTGTGAGCGTGGGTGCGTGTGAGCACAGGTACATGTATGTAAAAAGAGACGTGATAGACAAGAGACAGGTGAGAACTTGAGTGTGCATGAGAACATACGTGTGTAAGAATATGTTTAGTGGCTTTCATCTGTGCTGGGCAGTTGTTTGCATTGTTTGCCTTCACGGCTGCCCTGGAGGATGGGTGAACGTGTGATTGCGGAAGCGTGGCTGTGTCTGTGCACGTGGAGGTGCAAATGTGGGAGCATGTGCTTGGGAGGGTCTGAACGGGATGACGGTAAGGAGCGTGTGTTAGAGCGTGTTTTATTCCACCTGTCCCCAGGGTGTAAAGGACGGGGGTTTCCAGTCCTTCTGGAGCAGCTCAGGCGCGTTGTCCGTCACCAGAGGAAAGCTGGCTTATCCCTGAAGAGTAAGATGGAAGCACCGTTCACTCTGGCTGCCCGGCCCCACCTTCTCCCCTGTCTTTCCCCGACTCCTGACAGAAGCAGTGAGGCCAGTGTCCTCCCCACCTCTCTGCGGAGAGGATACTAAAGCAAGCGTTGCAGACGCAGGTCCCTGGTGCCCCAGCCCAGCGCAGCTGTCTGAGCGGGAAGCTGGTCACTAGTTAGTGCAAAGCCAGGCGTTTTAGGTGGGTTAGAGCCAATACAGGGGTAAAAGCCAAACCTGGTCTCTTGGTGGGAGCTGTTAGTCCTGGAGGTTTGGTACCAGCCTAGGTTCTGAACACTGAGTCACAGAAAAGAAGAGAGGTTATTGCACAGAGCTTGAGCTGCACCATCTGGCTAGCCCCAAGGGCAGAGGAGAGAATGGAAAAAGAGGCAAAAGCCTGTTCTGTCCCCTAACCAGCTGCTCGCCCCATGCTGGACGCAGCGCTCAACTGGGACACGCAGCAACGACAGCTGAAGGCAGAGTTCAGTGTCTCGTCCCAGCCCCTGCTCTATGCTGGGGGCAGAGGTGGTGAGATCCACTCTGTTGTTCTCTGGGTCACCAGGGCGGACGGGCACCAAGGGAGGATAAGTGAATGGTGAACAATGTGGGTGGGGCCTGTAGACAAGAGACAGACCCCTGGTTCAACACACGCCCCCTCCCCCCAGATCTGGGGGCGTGAGCCGCGGGACTTCCACTGACGCCAATGGGCCCATCCCAGCTCTGAACACCCACAGACTCTCTCTCTCTCTCACTCAGAAGGTGAGACTGTGTCAGACACACACGCCTCCCCGGTGGGACATCATGGAGGGGGCAGGGGAGACTCACCTTTTCTCAACAGCGTCCACGTTCCGGATGAGAAGCCAAAGCTCCACCGTGCCCTGCTCCTCTTGGCCCCCGGGCTGGGACGACAGCAGCAGGTGATGGCTGGTGATGCACAGCGTCCCCTTGATCGGCGGGAGCCCGGGGCATGAGAGCTGCACGTTCTCCACCTTCGCTGTCTTGATCAGCTCTGCAAACTCCATGGCGACGGCAGCGGTGCCGAGCTGAACCCTGGCAAGGAGTGCGGGGCACAGAGAGCCCCAAAGAATTGTCACGTGTCCTTCCCAAAGGGCTGATGGGCAACAGCGACCAACAAAGTCTTCGGCCAGCACCTAAAACGGACATAAAAGGAGACGGAGACTCAGCGTGAGATGGGGGACAGGCCGTGGGAGGCGCAGAGCATCCTCTCTTTGCCATTTCCGTCCCACCCCCTCCTACAGGTTCATGCTTCCCTCTTTCCACTGTACTGTCTTAGGCCAATATAGGGTCATCCCCTGCAGTCTAGTCTCCATTGCTTTATTCGATCCCTTTCTAAACAATCCACATTTAACGCTGCTTAGGGCCCATGGAGCTTTCCATCTGCAAAGCACGGGTGGAGCATTACCTAATTCAGCCCTAGGTCCCATCCTGGGAGTGGGTCAGTGTCATTAGCTCCACTTTACAGATGGAGGCACGGAGAGGCGACGTGACTTACTCAAGGGCTCAGAGGGAGTCAGTGGCAGCCGCGGTTAGCACTTGGGGAGGAGTTCCCAGCACCCAGGCCTCTGCTCAGGCTGACGAACCACCCCCCTGTCTCTCCTTGCGTATGTCTACATGGATGGTGGTGCAGCCCTATGCGTCATCCCAGGGTTATCATTTAAAGGTTATTATTGAAATCTGATATGTTTAGCTGCAGGTGAAAATCAAGCCCCTACCTTGCAAGAAGCTATTGTTATTATTTAGGATTTGTAGTGCGGCAGCGTGGGGGAGCCTCAATGCGCTAGGAGCTGTACAAACCCAGCCCTGCCCCAAAGAGCTTCCAATCTATAATTCATCCTTGGAGGCTGAGGGGTTAGCTCCCTCCCTCTATTCCCAGGCACGCTGGGCTCCAGAATAGACCCCTTTCTAAAACCAGAAACGTCTTCAGAGCTGCTCCGCTTGGCCAGGCTCGGTACAGGGACATTAGACAGAACCTGCTCAAACCCCCTTCGCCCCTAAGTAAGGGGTGGAAGCAGGAATGCCTTCCCCATCTTGGGGAACAGGCTTCTCTTTTGGAATAACCAGCAGCAGGAAGCAAGTGATTAATACCCCCCAACATCTGACCCCCAGCAACGGCCACTGCCCTTACCTGTTTCTGGAATGGCAACCCTCAGGCTGCAGTCAGAGAGCTGGGTCATCAGAGGGGGCAGATCCTGTTCAAGGGGAGCTTGAGCCGAAACCTCTAGTGCTGGGATCACTGCCGCAAAGGAATTCTTTGGCTGGAAAAGCCATGCCCCAGCGAACAGGGGCGCCCGGGTGCTGGCAGCAGGGAATGCGCCACAGAGATGGGCACAGCGGCTTCTGCAGCAGGCATGCAATACCTTGCGGCAGCTGCTGCTTCTGAGAAGCTGGTGATAAGCATGTTCTGATGCAGGGGTTGTGAAACACAGCAACAGGAACTGAGCAGGCTGCCGTGTGGGTGAGGCCGAGAAGCAGAGAGGGAGGATGTCGGGTTTAAGGTGGCCTGGCTCCAGTTTTTGATATAGTTTCTCCCTGGTGTGAGGCTTGGGCCGATGAAATGAGCCCAGGTTGGGTCTCGCAGGCCCTGCAGGGACCCAAGAGCTTTGCCTTTGAATCACTGCAGGGGGCTTTTCCCAGGCTCAGGGTCGTGATGGACAGGTAGGGGGAAAAGAATCCAGTCTGGAGATGATGGGGTCCCCTCCCTCCCGGGGACCGGGGGAGGATGGGGCAGCAGAGGAAGTAAAGTTCTGGGGATACCAGGGTGACAGAGGGCCTCAATTTGGGGGAGGCGGGGGAGACAAGGGGAACCTGCCCGTTGGAGGCACAGGGCTCCTAGCTTCGGGCACCTTGGGAGGGCTGAAGAATTGAATCTGTGGAAAGGGGACAGAGTCTCGATCCCTCAGCCGGGGAGGGAGTTGGGGAGATCGAGGGCATTCCGGTCAGAGGGTGCTAGAGACAGGCCAGGGGGGGAGGGTATACAGCTGGCTGATAGAAATATGCCCAGTGAGTCGTGACTAGTAAACAATTCCCCCCCAGACACTGTAGGCTTCTTTACCTATCCTCAGTGCCACCTTTTCTGTTACCCAGGGCCCCTGCCCAGACCCAGCTCTGCAGTCTCTGTTACCCAGAATCCCCCAGGTCCACTGCCTGCAACTAGTGACACAATCTCTATTACCCAGAATCCCCCAGGCCCACTGCTTGGAACCAGTGCCACAATCTCTATTACCCAGAAGCCTCAAGGGCCCCTGCCCAGACCCAGCCCCACATTCCCTGTTCCCCATTTACCCCATGTTTCCTTCTCTGCCCCGGCTAAGCATTTTTTTACCTGTCACCCTGTGCTGAATGGTCCTTGTTTTTCTGTATGGGGTGTGGGTAGGGGTGGGAAATACTGCATTCTGCCTCTGCACTACAATCTCCTTAGGTTGTCCATTCTCTCCAGGGCCCATGGGTTCCACCTTAAATGTAGCACAGCTGTGGAGAAGCAAAAAAGCCACTGGTTAAAGTGACCTGGCCAGAAGCCCTGAGCACGGCTGGGAGGCGGGTGACCAATGAGAGCTCTCAAAGGGCGGGATTTATTAGCAGAATTGTAGGTCTAGGAGGCCCTATAGCTGAGATCCTGGGGAGAGACCCCTCCCAGGGGGCACAGACTAGAACAAACCCACACACCCCAGCTTGGTCTTCGCTCTGAAGGTATCACAAAGGGGTGCATGGCCGACTCAGCATGGCCAAACGTGACCCGCAGGGGAGATACTGTGAGATGCCACGTGCCCATTCAGATCTCACATGGGATATCAGCCATGTGGCTACGGGTGCAGAACAGCGTCATGCTGCGTGCAGGGGTCCTTTGCTGTTCTTCCCTGGCATGGCCGAGGGGTTTCTCAGGGACTCTGAACAGAACCCCCCGCTGCAGTGAACTCCAATGTTTCTTGGGGACTCCACACCAGCCCCTCCATGCCAGGCCTCTCCTTCCTCTAACCTCGCCTCTCCTGCACTATCTGCACCGTATGATCTGCCCTGGGCGCTGCAGAAGTGCCTGGGGGTGGGGCAGGAAAAGCCATGAACAGAGCTGAGCTTTTTCTTTTTCTTTTTCTTTCTTTCTTTTTTCTTTTTTTTTTTGATGGCTCTGTAGCAGCCCTGAATCTCAAGTGACCTTTCAGCCTCCCTTGATCTCGGAGCTGGGTGGAGAAGCAGTTTTATTTCTGTCCCGATAATAGACCGGGAAGGGAAGGCGCGTCGTGGGATAAATTACTTTTCGCTCCTACAGTCCTTTATGTCCCCATTGAAACTTCCTTTCAAAGAACAGGGTGTCTCCTCCCAGCTGGAGACAATAATCTATTTTTTTTTTTTTAAAAAAACACCTCCCCAGGCCTCCAGGCAATTAAAGTTCCTGCTCGTTTATAATCATCACCGAGTTCCAAGGCTTTATTGTTCATTCCAGAAATAAATACCGGTAGTTCTCCTGCTCACACGCACACACGCAGAGCGAGGCAGCTCTGCCACAGGCAAACGCTCCTCTCTCTTGCACCTGGCAAGCACAACCATGTCCTTCAGCCACCTGAAGTTCAAGGAGCTCGGGGAAGAGGAGTCGAACTCAGACAAGGAGAACCTGGACAGCGTGAAGGCCCTGACGGCCAAGCTGAAGCTGCAGACTAGGAGGCCTTCCTACTTGGAATGGAAGGCCCGCGTGCAGAGCCAGTCCTGGAGGAACGGCGTCACGGAGGGAGCCATCAGCTCGCTGAATGAAGAGCAGGGTGGAGAGGTGTTTCTGGAGGCGACTCAAGCCGATGTGCCGTCCAGGAGCATCTGTGGGTTTGCCACCATGGACGATGCCCTGGAGTGGCTCAGAAAGGAGCTGGTGAGTAGCTTTGTTGGGAGCACGGCCTCTGTGGGAGAAGAGCAAGGGACAGAGAAGGCAAGAGATCTTAAACCATTATCCCAGGCCCCGCAGCAGTAGGGCTCCTGGCCTGCGGAGCTCAGCTTGACATCCCCAGGGCTAACGGGAAATGGGACAAAGAGAACTCCTGGGGAAAGGGGAGGGAGTATGAGGTTGCTGGGGAGGAGGAGAAAGCCCCTGCCATGGGCTGGATGCTCGGCAGTTCAATTTGTACCTGGCTTGGGTGTCACATCCATGGCCCGGGGGGGGTCAATTTTAAAGGTGGCACGAGGCTGGTTTGTTCTCCATCACCCTGCTCACTTCAGCCCTCTGCACCTCGAGCAGGGCTCATTCCCTGGGTTCGTACCCCCGGAATCCCAGCTGGTGTTTGGCATTGTCTTGTCCGTGTACAAAGGAGCCGTTTCAATGCCAACATGCCCATTTTGGTGCCTACCTTTCTCCCTAACTCTGGTGTTTATAGGCCTTGATTGACATGGTCTTTGAGCATTTGTGTGTGTGTGTGTGAGCTGTCTCTCTCTGCAGGGGGACTCCCTGCCAGGAAGGGCTGGTTGCTTTACCCTCACAGTGGGTCGGTGCGGATTCATGGCAACATGATTCCTCCCTGAACCATTCTGGTGCATCCGCAAGCATCACATCTCGCAGCTGTGGCTGGCCTAGTGCATTCCGGGACTCCTGGAGCACCTGTTCCCTAGTACCCTGTTTAGGCGTGAGGGCTTCACGGATTTCCAAGTGTGCGGCACTGCTTTGGGGGCTGGAGTTTGGGGGCCAGCTGAACTGGGGCAGCTGCAAGGGTCAGGGCTTCCTCTCCGTGCTAGGGGGAAGCTGCTGTAGCCAGCACCAGCTCATCTGGACCCAAAGGAAACACCTCCCTCCTGGGGTTGCAACGAACCGTTACAGTCAATGCTTGTGAAAGGTCAGGGGAGCTCGGATGTGCGGACGTGGGGGGGCTGCACATGTTCTGCCAGCTCAAGGTGTTCCAGGCACCATTTGTTGCAACGCTTCTTTGCTTAGTGTAGACATGGCCTGCGTGCGTGTGTGTGTGTGTGTCTGCGTCAGTGCAACTGTGTGTTTGTATGTTTCTCCCCAGCTCGGTCCACGAGTCAGTAAGTGCTCGCACATGTCTGTCTTTCTGATTGCACATTTCAGTGTGTTTGTGCCTCTGCGTTTGTGTGTCTGTGTCTGCACATCTCTGTGTGTCTCTGTCTCTGTCCAGATATCTCCGTGGGTGTCTGTCTCTGTCTATGCATCTCTGTATATTTGTGCATCCATCTGTATGTCTCTCTCTGTCCATGCGTGTCTGTGTATCTCTATCTCTATCCGTGTGTCTTTCTGTCCATCTGTTGCTGGGTGTCTGCGTGTCTGTGTGTGTTCGCATGTCTCGGTGTTTGTCTCTGCAGTGTGTCTCCATATCTCTGTCAGGGTGTCTCTGTGTGTTCACATGTCTCGGAGTTTCCTTTGGCAGTGTGTCTCCATGTGTCCATGTCTCTATCTCTGTCCATGAGTCTGTGTGACCGCATGCCTTGAGGTTGTCGCTGGCGGTATGTGTCTCTGTCTGTCCGTGTGTCTCTGTGTGTTTGCATGTCTCGGGGTTGTCTCTGGTGGTGTGTGTCTCTGTCTGTATGTCTCTGTGTGTTTGCATGTCTTGAGGTTGTCTCTGGTGGTGTGTCTCTATCTGTCCGTGTGTCTCTGGTGGTGTGTCTCTATCTGTCCGTGTGTCTCTGTGTGTTCCCATGTCTCGGGGTTGTCTCTGGCGGTGTGTGTCTGTGTCTGTCCATGTGTCTCTGGTGGTGTGTGTCTCTGTCCGTGTGTCTCTGTGTGTTCCCATGTCTCGGGGTTGTCTCTGGCGGTATGTGTCTCTGTCTGTCCGTGTGTCTTTGGTGGTGTGTGTCTCTGTCCGTGTGTCTCTGTGTGTTCCCATGTCTCGGGGTTGTCTCTGGCGGTGTGTGTCTCTGTCTGTCCGTGTGTCTCTGCTGTGCAAATAGTGCAGCCTGGGCTGGAGCTTGGGCTCTTAAGCCGCCCCCCCCCCCCCGCCCACCCGGCTTCAAAGCCTGAGCTTCAGCCCATGCCACACCGTCTACACGGCTACTCCTAGCATGGCGGCCCGACCCTTGCAAGCCTGGACCCGGACTCAGAGACGCGTTGCCGCAGGCTGCCCCTCGACATACCTCCTGTGTCCGTACCCCTGTCTGTGCGTCTCCGCATGTCCGTGGCCCTGCCTTAGGGCTGCTCTCTGGCTGAGTGACGGGGTGACCCGTGCTCCGGCTGGGCCCCTAACGGCTCCCCTTTCCCTCCTCTGCACAGCAGGAGATGCAGGCTGTGGATCACCAGCTGGCGCGGCAGCTGATGCGGCTGCGGGGCCAGATTCACCAGCTGAAGGTGGAGCAGGTGTGCCACCAGCACAAGGAGATGCTGGACAATGCCACCTTTGGCCTGGAGGGCTGTGAGGAGGACACAGACCTGCTCTGCAACATTCCGCCCAAGGCCGCCTTCTTGCTCTCCACGCCACTCAAGCACATTGGCGTCACGCGCATGAACATCAACTCCCGGCGCTTCTCCCTCTGCTGAGGGCCCTGGCCTCCTGCCCAGGGCTGTTTGGGCAGGGCACCTCTTCACGGCAGGGAGCATTAGCAGGGACCCCTCGCCGCGCCCCAAACCTGGCCCATGTGCATGCGCGTACCTAGAAGCTCAGGCTGAAGGCTCAGGTCCTGAGCTGGTGGGTCGGATTATATACAGGCCAGCGTAGTGTTCAGCCCAGTTACGGTGGCCGAGGGAAGTGGTGAGTGTACAGCGTATTCCCCCCTCCCTGATGATTGGTGTTGCAGGTCTGTGGGCTAGCAGGGCTGCCACCTCCCATCTGATGCTGCAGCCTGCCACCTGACCCTCTCCTGCCATTCACAGCCGCCTCTGGTGCGTCCCTGCAGCGTCCCGCGCTGGATACCGCAGCCAGCTAGAAACCAAACCTGACCGAACCGAGGCTGGGCTAACGCGCTGCATGGATTGCCTGGCACCAGAGGTGCAGAGACCTGCCAAGTCTGCAGTGCTGAGTCCCCCAGGCCCAGGTGGAGCTTAGCGCGGCCCCTTGAGGAACCGGAGCCTGTGACTGGTTTCAGTCCCCGCAGCAGCCATGCTACCCCTTCTGGGCCTGCCTTGCAAAGACAGGTGGGTGGGGTCCGTGGAGCCCACATACCCCACCCCTCCAACGCCAGTAGCATATCTCTGGCCAGGGGCCAGTCCCTCCTCAGCCAGCTCTGTCCTAGCTTAGGAAGCAGCCTCTGTAACGCACAGCGCTATGCACGTACGTTACACTTCCCTAGCGCTGCGGGGCCAGAGGTGCACAGGCTGCAGTGGCAGGTGCCGGCAGAGAGGGGGCAGGGTTTGGTGAGCAGCTCGGTGAATTCTCCGCAGCCTGTGAGCCTCATGGCTCAGCTGGGTGGGGGGGAGGGGGCGGTCTAAGGCATCTGTGATGCACGTCACGCTGCTGGGTCCCATTCGCTGCTGCAGAAAACCCAAGAAAAAGTTTCCGTGCAGAAATAAAAGACGGCGTCTGCAAAGGTGTCCTTGTTTCCTTCTGTCTCTCACACACAGTTCGGCCTGGCTCTATCCCCAGACACATGTCTGATCAGGGACACTCACACAGTCAGCTCCCTTCGACCTGCAGATGCATATATGATCTGGGACACTGACAAACGGGGCCTCCTCGCTCAGACCCACCCACCCACCCACAGACAGAAACACACAGGCCAGGTGGAAACACACAATGAGGGAGAACTGCCTTGACTCAGCCTCTGACCAGCCGTCTCTTCCGATTCGGGCTGCTCGGTCTATCCATCCTTGACCATGCTGGCAAGTGGTTTTACGCTCTTGCCTGTCCCCATTCAACGGTGCTGTTTTGGGCAGCCTTCTAACGAGCGGTGAGAACATTGGGTTTGTCGCTCTCACTTCCGCTGGGTGTTGTTGTTTCCACTCGGTTTAGCTGAGGCCTCAGATGAGGCAGGCGCCCACTTCATAGTGAACCTATGAGCAGCCCTGCCTAGCCAGGTGCCTTTTCTCCTCTATGTGCAAATAGGCATGTTGGTTGTGCTCCATGTTTCACTTCTTGCTGTCTCCTCGTGCGATCATCCCTGAAGACACTGGCAGTTTTCCCCTGGAACTTTTTACAGGAATATCTGGAATCTCCGGGAGGGTCATTTTCAGGGGAACATTAGTTTTTACAATCACAATGGATAAAAAATTTGCACTCATCCAAGGATCTCAGAGCACTTTACAATTTCTATTCAAACCAGCTGAGATTGGTCAGTATCATTCTGCCTATTTTAGATATAGGGAGAATGAGGCACAGAGATAGGGCATGACTTGCTCCAAAGACACGCAGCAAACCAGTGGCAGAGCTGGGAAGAGAATCTAGGAGCTGGTTCTCTTCTCAAACCATTAAACTACCCTTCTTCCCAGAGCCAGGAATTGAAACCAGGAGTCTTGTCTCCAAGTGCCTCGCTCAAAACATAACAGCACATTATCTCTGTTAGAACCAAGAGCTCGGAGTTGCACGGAAGGATCTCATTAAGTGATCATTATACTCACAATATTCAACAGAACTAAAGGAAGATTTCCTGAACTGAATAATAATGAGAGCTAGTTGACATTTTTAATACAATAAGTTTTTTTTTTAATTAAAATGTTGGGTTGTTCTTTTTAAATCTTTTGCAAAAAAAATTGTTAATGTTAGTGACATTTTATAGTTTTATGTGAAAGTCTAGTTTTGACAGTTTTTCTCAAAATTGTTATCAGTAAATCAAAAATGTTGATCACCATTTTGCTAACCTTTCCAGTAATGTTTTCCATTTAAAAAAAAATCAGGACAATTTCAGAAAAAGTGGGTCCATTTCAAACCTTTCCAAAACTAAACAGAAAAACACACGGAAAACTTGACATTTTTGCAGAACTACTGTTTAATTTTTTTGGCCGGCAATAAATAATAATAATGAATTGGCATCAGCTGTTTTTACAGCACCTTTTGTTCTAAAAGCTCCTAAAGCCCTTTGCAAACCATATCCAAGAGACGAGCACTCCAAGCACCACTGAATTGCAGCCATCTTTGGGGTGAGGCCAGGACTTCAGGCAGTGGTTTGAAAAAACACAGCGACATTATACAATACTTTAGGACAGGAAGTCAAGATCTTGTCACACTTGCAGGGGAAATTAGGGCTGCAGAATGTAATTATATCAGTTGGAATCTGGCCAGAGCTCAATGTTAGCATCTCTGCTGGGTAAAAA
>NC_048317.1:6732517-6763536 GCF_013100865.1 Trachemys scripta elegans | reverse complement strand
TTGTTCATGAACAGAGAAGTGTGTTGTCAATGGTCCCTATTGTATCGATTTTAAACATTACAATTGATCTTGTTGGCTGCTGAGCGGTACATTAACTAGGTATGGTTAAAACAGAAACCTGTGTTATCAGAAACTAAGCGGATGCTCCTGTCCAAATGAGGTGGAGAGCAGTTAGAGCAAAGATGGGCTGGCAAAATCTTTGTCGCTTGGCTTGGAAGTTTCAGAGATGCTAACAGAAGAACAGGAGTACTTGTGGCACCTTAGAGACTAACAAATTTATTAGAGCATAAGCTTTCGTGGACTACAGCCCACTTCTTCGGATGCATGTAGTCCACGAAAGCTTATGCTCTAATAAATTTGTTAGTCTCTAAGGTGCCACAAGTACTCCTGTTCTTCTGTTAGCATCTCTGAAACTTCCAAGCCAAGCGACAAAGATTTTGCCAGCCCATCTTTGCTCTAACTGCTCTCCACCTCATTTGGACAGGAGCATCCGCTTAGTTTCTGATAACACAGGTTTCTGTTTTAACCATACCTAGTTAATGTACCGCTCAGCAGCCAACAAGATCAATTGTAATGTTTAAAATCGATACAATAGGGACCATTGACAACACACTTCTCTGTTCATGAACAAAGGTGTGTGGGCACATACGTTCACATAACTTCACAAAGATCTACACGCACACACACATCCTGCAATAAGAGCCACGTGGGCGACCTCTGTGCCTCCTACGAGCCCCTTGACTTCCATGGGGCTCTGCACAGGTACAAGGTTTCTGGTGTATGAATGCCGTTGCAGGATCAGGACTGTGGACACAATCTCTCTCTCTCTCTCACACACACACACACACACACACATTCAGTCACCCAGATGTATAGGTCACATCCTCACAACAAAAGCTACATTGCGGATGTGTTAAGGATACAACAGAAAGCAACGAACCCCTGAAAATTCACAGTTAGCTGAGCAATGCATTCTGTGCTTCGCAACACAAGGACACACATGGGGCCCACTCCAATACCCGCGGAAGGCACTGAGAAATCTCCCATTGACTCCAACACAGCAGGACCCAGCCCAGGGTGATGGTTCACAGGCCAGAATCGATAAAGTAAGAAGATGGGCTAACACAGGCCCTAGGTGTGGGCACTAAATGGACTCTGTGCTGATTCATTCTAATGCTGCACAGGGATATAGTCTAGCGATTTAGAAGCATTTGCAGAAGTACCTGCGGAGACCTCACTCTCATGATCACAAGCAGTACTGGAGTGACTCAGTGAGAGCCACCGTTTCACTGATGCTTCCCAGCCCTCCGATGTGTCCTCATTCAATTGCCTTAATCGGCTACTTGCCTTTATGGGAAGAAAATCGAAGGGAAAAGGAGTTCAGGGGAGCTGGCCAGTTCTCAAGGAGATAATATTAAACACACAACTGCAAACTATCCCGCTGCAAAGGAAAGAGCGCAAGAATAGTAAGAGCCCAATATGGCTCCATCGGGAGCTCTCTAATGACCTGAAAATCAAAAAGGAATCGTACAAAAATTGGAAACACAGACAAATTGCTAAGGAGTTACAAAAGAACAGAATGAGCATACAGGGACAAAATCAGAAAGGCTAAGGCACAAAATGACTTTTACCTAGCAAGGGACATAAAAGGCAATAGGAAGAGGTTTTATAAATACATCGGGAGCAAGAGAAAGATGAAGAAAAGTGTAGGTCCTTTACTTAGTGGGGAAGGAGATCAAATAACTTGGCTGAGGTGTTAAATGCCTATTTTGCTTCAGTCTTCACTAAAAAGTGTAATGGTGACTCAACACAATTAATATTAATAACAAGGGGGCACAAGCCAAAATAGGAAACAAACAGGTTAAAGAATATTTAGGTCAGTTAGATGTATTCAAGTCGGCAGGGCCTGATGAAATTCATCCTATGGTATTTAACAAACTAGCTGAAGCAAGCTTGGAACCATTTGCCATTATCTTTGTGAACTCCTGGAGGACGGGTGAAGTCCCAGAGGACTGGACAAACATAGAACCTAGCTTTCAAAAGGACAACATTGAGGATCTGGGAATTATAGATCAGTCAGTCTAACTTCGATACGTGGAAAGGTACTGGAACAAATTATTAAAACAATCAATTCATAAGCACTCTGAGGTATAAGGAATAGCCAGCATGGATTTGTCCAGAACAAATCAGGCCAAACCAACCTAATTTCCTTCTTTGACAGGGTTACTGGCCTAGTGGATAGGGGTGGAGCAATAGACATGATCCATCTTGATTTTAGTAAGGCTTTTGACCCAGTCCCACGTGACAGTCTCATGAGCAAAGTAGACAAAATAAACATAAGGTGGCTGCCCAACTGGTTGAAAGACCATACTCAAAGAGTAGTTATCAATGGTCCATAGTCAAACTGGGAGGACATATCTAGTGGGGTCCCATATGGGTGAGTCCTAGGTCCAGTACTAGTCAATGTTTTTAATTAATGATTTGGATAATGGAGTAGGGAGTATCATTATTAAATCTGCATATGACACCAAGCTCGGAGGGGTTGCAAGCACTTTGGAGGACAGGATTAGCATTCAAAACGACCTTGACAAATTGGAGAATTGGCCTGAAATCAACAAGATTAAATTCAATAGTAACAAGTTGCAAAGTACTTCACTTAGGAACAGGGCCGGCTCCAGGGTTTTTGCCGCCCCAAGTGTCGGAAATAAATAAATAAATAAATAAATAAAAGCCGCGATTGCGATTGGCGGCAGCTCCACCGCGCCGCTTTCTTCTTCAGCGGCAATTCGGCGGCAGGTCCTTCCCTCCAAGAGGGACCGAGGGACCCGCCACCAAATTGCTGCCGAAGAGCCCGACTTGCCGCCCCTTCCCCTTGGCCGCCCCAAGCACCTGCTTGTTGAGCTGGTGTCTGGAGCCGGCCCTGCTTAGGAAGGAAAAATCAGCTACAAAATGGGGAATAACAGGCTAGGCGGTAGTACTGCTGAAAAGGATCTGGGAGTTATAGTGAACCACAAACTGAATATGAATCAACAATGTGATGCGGTTGTGAAAAAGGATAATATCATTCTGGGTGTGAATTAACGGAAGAGTTGTATGTAAGACAAGGGAGGTAAATGTTCCGCTCCGCTTAGCAGTGGGGAGGCCTCATCTGGAGTACTGTGTGAAATTCACAGTGCCACACCATGAGAAAGATGGGGACAAACTGGAGAGATTCTGGAAGAGAGCAACAAAAATGACAAAAGGTTAAGAAAATCTGACTTAGAAAGAAAGGGTCAAAAAAAAGGGCATGTTTAGTCTTGAGAAAAGAAGACTGAGGGGGGATCTGCTAACAGTCTTCAGATATATTTTACAAAGAGGACTGTGACCAATTGTTCTGAAGGTAGTACAAGAAGGTAGGACAAGAAGTTATGGGCTTAATTGGCAGCAAGGGAGATTTAGGTTAGATATTAGGAAAAATTTTCTAACTGTAGGGATAGTTAAGCTCTGGAATAGGCTTCCAAGAGAGGTTGTGAAAACTCCATCATTGGAGATTTTTAAGACCAGGTTGGACAAACACCTGTCAGGGATGGTCTAGGTCAGGAATCAGCAACCTTTGGCACGTGGCCTGTCAGGGGAATCCGCTGGCGGGCCGGGCTGGTTTGTTTACCTGCAGCGTCCGCAGGTTCGGCCGATCGCAGCTCCCACTGGCTGCGGTTCGCCGTTCCAGGCCAATGGGGGCTGCGGAAAGTGGCAGCAAGCACATCCCTCAGCCCACGCCGCTTCCCGCAGCCCCCATTGGCCTGGAATGGCAAACCGTGGCCACTGGGAGCTGCGATCGGCGGAACCTGTGGACGCTGCAGGTAAACAAACCGTGCCGGCCCGCCAGCGGATTTCCCTGACGGGCCGTGTGCCAAAGGTTGCCGATCCCTGGTCTAGGTCTACTAGGTCCTGCCTCAGCACGGGGGGGCTGGACTAGACGACTTCTCGAGGTCCCTTCCAGCCCGACATTTCGATGATTTTGTGATTTATACAAAAGCAGGCTTTGCTCGGTGGCAAGTTTGATCATTTCTCCCCACAAAGCAAATGTGGAGAATTTAAAAATGGACAAAACCCTTTGAAATGAACCAAAAGAGAGGAAAAAATATGAGTAATGTTTATTTCTGTCTCCGTTATTGATTTAGTAGAACTTAGCTGACAGCTTGGAAAATCTCCTGCTTTCCCATGGATTCAGGGGGGAGTTGAATGCTCTCCATCATCAGTGGGCTGATCTCCAGTGAAATCAATGGAAAGACTCCAGTTAATTTCAATAGGCCTTGGATAGGGCCCCCAGCTGACAAGACAGCAGCTTCCCAGTTTTTTATTAATTATTCTTTTCCATTCTATTTAACCCTTTATAGCTTGTTACCCTTCTCTGCAGCATAATTACACTGGAGCTGTAAAACTGGAGTTTTCATAGTCATAGAGTTTCAGGCCAGGAGGCACCAGTACACTGTCTTCTCTGTATTCCTGTATATCATGGGCCTTTAAACACCGGCCAGCCACTCCGCCACCAGAATCAGACCCACGGGGTGCCAAAGGCAGAGAACAGGAGAGACCAAGATGAACCAGTCCCCAAGGCTTCTGCCACGGCAGGAAATTGATTAAGTGAGCTATACCCAGATAATCCTGGCAAGCGACTCGCGCCCCATGCTGTAGAGGAAGATGAGAAAAACCCCAAGGTCCCTGCCAATCTGACCTAGGGGGAAATTCCTTCTTGACCTTGAATATGATGATCAATTAAGCCCTGAGCATGTGAGCAAAACCCTCCAGCTAAGCGCCCGAGAGAGAGAATTCTTAGTGCCAGCTCAGTCCATTTCAGCCAGTGTCCCTTCTTGTTGGGGGAGATTTTTAAGAGCACAAAAGACAAGTAGGCATCTGGGTCCTATTGAAAGTTGCTGAGCGTTGGGTGCTTAACTGCTATTTGTGTCTTTGAAAAGCCACCTCTTTGTGCCTGCCTGCTGCCTGCTTAAACAGACATTAGCACAGGGCTGCACCAGGGAGGGGGAAAGAACAATTACAAATGAGCTAGGTGCACCAGCTGCAACACTTTGTTTTAGAACAGATGCTCTCGCTGATAACAGATCAAGCTTAACATTTTCAAAAGCAGCCTCTGATTGTGAGTACCCCAGCCGGAGACACCTGGGTCTTGGGGTTGAGTACACATAGCTCCCATTGACGTCATTCCAGTTGTGGGTGCTGAATATTTGGCCCCAGGTGTCTCCAGTTGGGTTCCCAAGAAAGGAAGCTTCCAACGTAAGTGGCCACTTTGGACAAATTGAGCCGAATACACAGGGACCCAGAGCATAGCCTGGGAAAAACCAGTTCACAGGCCAGAGCCTCAGCTGGTGTCAATTGCAACGTGGCCAACTCTCACAATTTTATCTCGACTCGCATGATACTTAGTGTTCTTAAAGTCCCAGGTTGGGAAATCCTGATATGGCATGAGGATCTCAGGTTTCATTGAAAACAAACAAACAAAAAAGGTAAGTTTCTAGTTCTCATGTTTGCAGAAAAAATCCCTAAAGGCTCAGAAACCCAAAAGGCAAAGAGAAAAACCTCATGATTTTAAGCCCATCTCATGCTATTTAGCGGCCCGATTCATGATTTTGTAACGCTCACGGTTCACAATATTGAAATTGGCTGTCCGTGGCGCTACTCCGGCTCCATCTGCTCCAGCCTGAAATACTTTGCCAATTTAAATAATGCCAACGTGAAGTTAAAGTCAATGTCAAAAGCCACATTTCAGTCTAAACGTTCCTCCTCCTCCCCCCACTGCTATTACAAGTGAAGTCTAAGATTAGCAGAGATTAAATATGCCAGAGAGAAAATAATTCTTTGGGTCTGATTTTTCATCCCGGTTGATGCAGCTAGAAGGAACTATGCTGGTGTGAAGCCAGTTTGACTGAGTGGAGAATCAAGCTTCTGGCTTGTTCCCTTTGTGCGTTTCACACCATACCAAAGGGCAGGGGGGCTCAGGGGCTGGTGTATTACCTGCTACTGCTGTGAACTCATTCTTACACACTAGGGCTGTGTCTACACTGCCACTTTCAGCGCTAAAACTTTTGTCGTTCAGGGGGTGTGAAAAAACACCCCCCTGAGCAACAAAAGTTTTCCGGCACGTCTTCACTGGCAACATTAAAGCACTGCCATGAGGGCAGGGGACTGAACTCGATGACCTCTCGAGGTCCCTTCCCGTCCTAGAATCTATGAAAAACATGGCTTGTGTAGTCACAGCACCAGCGCTGGGAGAGAGCTCTCCCACCACTCTAAAAAAAACCCACCTCGGGGAGGGGAATAGCTACCAGCGCTGGGAGGAAATCAAGGAGCCCCGGAGCCAGGGCTAACCGATAGGTGCTCAGAGGAGGAATGGAAAACAAATGGTGAGTTGATGAGCCAGTGAGATACAGGCAGGCTGTTCCAGGGGGCAAGAGGAGAGGGTCTCATATCGCTAGAGACAAGGTTATATGCCAGGTGCAGATGGTCACGCAAGGTGCAAGCACTGAGAGAGAAAGGCTGCTCTCGTGGTTAGGGCACTAACCTAGGACTAGGGAGAGACAGATTTGATTCCCTGCTCTGTCACAGATGCCCTGTGTGACCTCTGGCAAGTCACTTAGTCTCTCTGGGCCATAGTTTCCTATCCCCAGAGAACGTTACCAGGCCATTGCAGACATGGGAGAGCTGTGTGCCACTGGGCTCTCCCCTCGCAGCACCCATTACACGATCACCTGAAATGAACGAAGCCGACAGTTTCTATTAAAGGAGCCATCTCTCATCTTAGCTTCCGCGGTTGTCCAGCACCTATAAATGTGAAGCCTCAGAGACAGGCAAGGCCCCTCAGCACGAATTCCAAACCACTAGGGCCCAGCGCCTGTGAGTTCTGAGCTCTCTCACCCTTCACAGATTTCAAAGGGAGCTGGTGATGCTCGGCACCGTGTGGAGCAGACCGATGGCGAGGGAGGCAGAGGAGGGAGATGCCCTAAGCCAGGCTTTTCCGTGGCTGTGGGCTGACCTTTCCAGACTGACTCACTGAGCGGCATTCCCCTCCTCCTCCTCCCCCCCCCCCCGATTTATGCTGTGCTCAGCGTTTGTGGGAGGGCCATGCTTTCCAGGTGACTTGTGCGGCTAACGCGAAAAGGGCGCTTTCCGCTGGCAAGGCCCGCGTTTGCCAGCCCGCCCCTGACACCCCCGCCTGCTGTTTTGCACATACCACATGTTTGTATGTACGTGCCACCCACACTCCTGGATGTGCCGTTACGGGAGCTCTTCAGGGTTCGTCTCTCAAACGCCGGGCCCAGGTTAGTCTGTTTGCTGGGGTGATTCTGCCCGTTTGGCTGATTCTTGATTACGAGGAACCGGTCGTGCGTGTTGAAAGCGTTGAGAATGGGGGGTGCTCGGCACCTCTGAAAATCACGCCTCAGGGTCTCAAGTTGGGCTCTTAAAATAAGGAGCCATCCAAAAGTTGTGGCCCTGGCTGGAAACTGGTCCCAAAGGGCAGAAGGACTTGGAGTACAGCCTGGCACCAAACAACGCCCCTGCCAGTGTCTCAGCTAGTAACTCTCGTCTGTCCTTAGCGGACGGGGAAGCTGGAAATGGGAGCGAATGAAGCAGTGGGGTCGCCCCAGCAGAGGAAATGTGAAGCACACACCGGGCCTGTGTATTGTCCGTGCTCTGCATGGACGCCGATGAGAGTAGCACACAAGGATCATGGCCCTGAGAGAGGGGATGAAGATGCAAATTCCCAAGATTGGGCACTCTAGCTGGTTCTGCTGGCTGGGGCAGCTTGTCTTGTCCTGTCTTCCCAGGTCTTGTTCCTGGCGTCAGGGAGCTCTCTGGGCAATGGGCTTGTCAAGGGCTGAATGGCTGGAGTTCATAAACTGCTCTCTGCATCGGGGCCGATCCTTTGAATGGCAGACAGTTACCTGGGGCTAATCTGCAGCTGCGCTTGGAGCTGTGATTTCTGAGCGATCTCCGGGGCTATGCAGGGTTAAGAGAGGTCAGCACCTGGAGGGGGACCGAAGATGACCCTGGTGCTTTAGGAGGCGGAGTCTGTTCACCTTTGAGCCAGTGTCTTTGCGTGGTGTTAAGGGCCCTGTTGTGCTGTATTTAGGCATAACACCAAGGACCTGCTTGCTTATGGTCATTAAAGACTCAATCGTGTTGTTTCCATGATCAGGGGCGTTTCTTCCAATGTCCTGGCCAGATTCCAACATGGATAATTATGTTCGGCCTCCCTCAATTCCCTTCGCAGTCCCAGCTCCATCACTTCCTGTCCTAAACTCTTGTGCAACGTTGCTGTGGTCTGATAAATGGCGGCTGCGTTCCATCCCAGAGATGGCTGCGTTTCTGCAGTGGCAGGCAAAGCAGTGAATACACAGTTAATATCTCAAGCTGTGAAGTCTGTAAAGCACTATGCCTGGCTTGGGATGGTAAATGCAGTTGAAATGTAAGAGGATATTATCACTGATTAACTTCCCTCCACTCCTCTGACAGATGGAGCCAATTACTGTGTGCGTGAGAGTATGGGGCACCCATGTCCCCCTCTGTGCTCGATGCAGAGTCTGTGCAGCCACCTGCTATAGCGGTTGTCTCTTTAGCTCACGCTGTAAAGACTCACGCTTTTAGCTTTGGAGGTCCTGGGTTTATTTCCCCAACCACGATGGCAGCTGTCACTCGTGTACAGACTCTCCCAGCCCTTTACGCATCCTGCCGGAGGGCTGGTCGCAGTCATGCTCTGGAGCGCGTGAGAGACTGCTCCTCCGGGGGACACCTATTGTGGTGTCGAAGTGGCCTGTGCCTTCAAGGGCTGAACTTCCCAGAAAGAGAGGCTGGGTGGGGCACTGGGAAGCTCTTCTTGTTATGCACAGGAGAGCTCTTGCAAGAACCTTAAGCACTGAGTGACAACTGAAGACCACACATCAACGTAGAAAGGGAGGGGAGGCCCAGAGGCATATTTCCTCCTTAAATGCCCCCTGGGTGGGGATGGCCCCATGCTATGCCTCAGCCCCACAACCGAGCCCTGTGCCTCTGGAGGAGCCAACACCTAGTTCTTCCCTGCCCTCTGGGGGGCTATTGAAGCCTCCTTTAGAACCAGGGAGGAGACTGGATTCCAGCGGGACCTGTTACTTGTGGCGAGACTGTCGCCTGCATTCCAGGGACGTGCCCGTTTGCATTTGGTTTGTGCTGGGATGTTCAGGTCCCTCTGGGTGAGGAATGAAGACCCGGACCCTCCCTTTTCACAGCCTCTGGCTCTCGTCCCCCTCTTCCTGCAGGGACCATGGGCTGTTGCTGCAGTTCTGACTATGACGAAGACTGGATCGAGAACATTGACATCTGTGAGCGCTGCAATTACCCCATAGACCCGGCTAGTAAACCCCAGGTGAGGCGGATGGGGGAGAGCTCGCCTCTCATCACAGCATCGGGGTGCGGGAGGGCTTTTCATAGGGATGGTGCCCTTTTGGACTGGCATGGGTGGAGGAAATGGCCATACTTGAGGCTAAGACTTGCAGCAGCTCCGCAGTGCCGAGCGTTTGGGATCCAATATGCAAGGGTCTCGTGTAGCTAAGGAAAAGCCTGTGAACCCAAAGCACAGAGAAACTCCTCACTCAGGCAGATGGAAGGGGAAGCCCTTGGTAACGCCCTGCTGGGGAGGAAGTGAATCTGAGAGGACGGTGTGAGGGGGAGACTGGAAGAAGCTGGGTGCGGGGGTGGGAGTTCCTTCTAGAAGAGAAAATCAGAGAAATCCCCTTCACTCTGGTCTCTTTTCTTCCCTCCAGAGGCTGATACACAATGGCTCCGAGGTGCGTGATCCTTTGGTGTCCTATGAAATTCCTTCGCCGCCCTGCTCTCCTATGCAAGGTTGGTACCCGCAGACCAGAGCGCTAGGGGAAAAGGGGTCTCCGGTGCTGGGGAAGCAGCCCAGGCTCTGAGTCACCAGCGAGTTCTGTGCAAATGAGTCAGTCCCAGCTAGTGGAACGATAGCGCATCGGTGGGAAAGGAAAAGGGCATGTTAGTGACGTGAATCCCAAAGGTGAAGTGTTTCCAATAACTCACCTGTGGCCATTCATAGAGACACCCTTGGGCCGGTCCCTCTCTCGCCCTGCACCTTGTGCCATCGCTCACCTCTGTGCAAAAGGAGGGTAGAATTTTTACTCCCACTTTGCACGAGTGTAATAGACAATGTAAGGCATAGCGCAGGGGAGAGTCGAGCCCGTCATCTTCCTCTTCCTCTCATTCTCTTTGCTTTTCTTCCCCTCTCAGTCCTCCCTCTAGCTTGTGTGGATCTAAACTGAGCACTGATCAATGGCCCGTGGGGCACAGAGGCCTCTCTTGCGCACACAGCCCCAGTGCAAGTTTTACCCCCTCCTGGAGCAGGTTGAAAATGTTCCAGCGGAAGCGTCCGCCATCGGCAAACGCTGATTTGTACAAAATCAAACCCTTTCGCGGGAACGGCTCCGTTTCATCGACGTTTTTGGTGGGAAATGATCACATTCATAATAGAATAAAATGTAACAGTGAAAAGGATCAATGCCAAAATGGAACGCTTCCCTGAGGCTGAAATGAAAGATTTGTGGAATATTTTGTTTCATGGAAAATTCTGGCCTTTTCAATTTCTCCACCTGATTCAGGGCAAAACCCGATTTTGAATTCTCACCATTTCCCACGGGACAAAAATTCTGAATTCCCCCCAGTTCTGCCCCCAACCATGGGCTTCTTCCACTCTGACCCAGAGGGGCCACCTCTCGGGTTCCAGCTTTTACAACCATTCTGCTTTCAACTCTCTGCGGAGACTTCCAATTAGCGCTCATTGGACGCTGGGTTGAGCCCTGTCAAACTCATTTCATGTAAGCCACCATACAGCCATCAGCTGGCAATAGCTAACTGACAGGAGCTGGGGCCTGGAGGTGAAAGGCTCCACAGGTCCACTGTCAGGCCCCTGATGCACCTCGCCTCTGTCCAGCCACCTCTAAAGAGATCTCTTGTTTTTCTTTCCAGATAAACTAGTGGTAGCTTTGTATGACTATGAACCAACTCACGATGGCGACCTGGGGCTCCAGAAGGGGGAGACGCTCCGAATTCTGGAGGAGTAAGTCTGCTGCCTTTTCCCCACTCACATTAAGCCATGCATTGGAGAGCCACTTGGAGCATGCTCTCTCCGGCCAGCCTTGCAGGCTCATGGGCCGGTCCATGCTGCCGGACAAGCACCTGCCAGGGAGGGGTCCTGCTGCCGCCGATTGCCTGCAGTTTCCTGGTGGGACCCCAGAACTGGAGGCAGGCAGGGCCCTTGGTGCCTTGCACTCCTGCCTCAGGGAGGGAGAAGGGGATGTGGCTGCATTTAGCAATAAGCTACAAGTGAGAGGGAAGCACCCATTGGACACTAAGGTAAGAAGTGGGGGGAGGGACAACCCTCAAATGAGCCAGCATCACCAGGCAGTCTGCCACCTTCCCAGCCAGCTGGGAGCATCTTCCCCATGCCAGTCTGAGGCCCCACTGGCCTCTTTCAACCAAGACCTCTGTGTCCGCGGAACCGCCCCTCCCCAGCAGGACTGGGGGGCTGACGTTGCCCTTTCTTCTGGTCTCGTTTCAGGAGTGGGGAGTGGTGGAAGGCCCAGTCGCTCACCACTGGCCAGGAAGGGTACATTCCCTATAACTTCGTCGCCAGGGTGAACAGCCTGGAGCCGGAACCGTGAGTGGATGTGTCGTCTGGGTTCAGTATTCTCCCCCCAGCCCAGGCCCCCCCAGAGGGAAGTCTCAGCCCTGGCCATATTTACCCTGAGCCTGGCTGCAGGGCTAGGAAACATTGCCCCGGTCCTAGGGCGGGAGGGGACTGGGCTACGTGATCCCCAATGGATCCCTGTCCCCCTAGGATGCATCTCTGGTTGGGGCTCTGCTGGCGTGGGGGTGGGCAGCGGGGTAGGGGAGCACAAGCCTGCGTGGCACTAACTCTGTCTTGGTCCATGCAGCTGGTTCTTCAAAAACCTCAGCAGGAAGGATGCTGAGCGCCAGCTCCTGGCCTCCGGGAACACGCATGGCTCTTTCCTGATCCGGGAGAGTGAATCCACCAAAGGTAACCTGCGGCCAGTGAGCGGAGGGCCAGGGGGGGTGCCTGTGTCTGGCACCTCTGAGCCTGCCTCCTGCCTGGTGCTCTGAATGCACAGTGTTAACGCCGCCTGCTACACTACGGGCAATCCAATCCTTTAGTAGCCTGATTGTACCACTAGGGCTACCATCAGCGTGAGCTTCCCCATAGCAGTGCCCTGACTGGGGCCTCTGGCAGTGGGTTTCCTCCCAGCAAACCAGCAACTGTACCACACTTCTTCCTATATGGGTGTGTGTGCGTGTTTGCACAACTGGGCTGTGTATGGGGATGCTCCCCTCCTCCTGGCGTTCAGCTGCTCAGGTTATAAAGCAGAGGGGCAGGTACTTGCCATTCTGCACTGTCTTACCCTGGCTCTGGGGATGGTACAAACAGCCCAGAGCGCAAGACTGTCTTGTGCCAGTTGTGGGGCTGTGGTGACGGCCGTGGGAGCAGGATTTGGCATGTTGGCGCACCTCTGCCGGTGCCTGGCACGGTCCAGCTTTGCTCCGGGAGACCCCTGGGGGAGAGTGGGCAGGGGAGCAGGAACTGTGGGGCAGGAGTCTTCAAGGCGAGAAAAGGAGACCAAGCCCGCAGTGGCCTCATTCCTTGTTTCTTGTTGGCCTCGCTAGGTTCCTTCTCCCTGTCAGTGAGGGACTTCGACCAAAACCAAGGCGAGATGGTGAAGCACTACAAGATCCGGAACATGGACAATGGGGGGTACTACATCTCCCCTCGCATCACCTTCAGCAGCCTGCATGAGCTGGTGGAGCATTACACACGTAAGGCCCCGGGCACTGCCAGGAGAGGGCACAGCAACCCAAGGGAGGGTGGGCACTGAAACGTCCACTTATCACTGCGGGAACCGCTGCGGTTCCACCTCCCATGGACACGTACAACAGCTTTCGCACCCCGTGCCCCACAGCGCCACCTGCAGGGAGAGGCTGGGATGGGAGGAGCAGTGGGCTGCCCCAGAGTCAGGGCCTAAACCCCATACCCCACAGCGCCTCCTGCAGGGAGAAGCTGGGACAGGGGGAACTGTGCAGTCTCTCTGAGGCTGAGTTGTGTTTCGGCTCCTCTCGTGAAGGCGAATGAGCTTTCACTCTGGACAACTGGATCCGCAAAAGCTGGTAGCGAGTCCCTGAGCACTTGTAGTGCCTGGCCCTGGCTGCACTCCCTCGCCCCGTCCTGTGTGCGTCCCCTTTGCTCTTCATGCAGCCTCATGTTTACTCCTTGATTTGCCTCCCCTGCTCCCCGCCCTGCAGACAATATAGATGGGTTGTGCACCCGCCTGGGCAAGCCCTGTCAGAACCAGAAGCCGCAGAAACCCTGGTGGCAGGACGAATGGGAGGTACCTCGGGAGACTCTCAAGCTGGTGGAAAAGCTGGGAGCAGGGCAGTTCGGAGAGGTCTGGATGGGTGAGTAAAGCAGCAGCCATGACACCGGCCCTGAGGTGGGTGACGCTGACAGGCAGGCCAGTCGTTGGGTGCGGGGTGGCACTGGTGGGCTCGGTTCCCAGGCATGGCCAGGGGAATGTCTGGTTATGTGCAGAATCCCGCTCCAGCTGGTATTTAGGAATGGCGCTGACAGGGTCCCAAAAGCTGCCTGCAGGCGTCTTCAGCCAAGGGCGGGAGGAAGGGTCACAGGGTGCGGTGAGAGGACAGCAGGACCCCCAGCCTCCAAACAATGAGGTCACATTGTGAATAAACATGGATCTCAGCTACATTTAGGGGATGGGTTTAATACTGTGACTGACTAGTGTGCATGAGCACCGCCGCCCTTTTCCGGATGGAAACAAAACTCATTGGTTGTGGGTCATAGGCCATATACTGCCAGTAGGGAATGGAGAGTCTCCTGCAGCTCAAGCAGACCTGTGCTTTTGGTGCAGAGGGATTAGGGTTCCATCCTTGCTGGTGCCCAAGGGGTGCAGAATAGTAACCGCTGGGGCATTCCTTAGTGGCCCTGGATTTATTACAATATATGTAGCAATACCAAGAAGAGGCCCGGAGGGGAGGCCCTCTGCTTGGCTCTCTGCCCCCTTGCCTTCCGCTGTCACTCTCGCCTGCATCCGACTGGCACTGTGATTGCAGTTCCTCGGGGCACTGATTGCTGATTCAGCTCCTCTCCTTGTATCTGCGTCCTGGGAGGAAGTTCTCCCCAGGGCTGTGGCCAGTGGGAGAAGGGAGAGGAGGTTGCGGGTAGGACTCGTTCCAGGACCATCTTCGGGCACTTTGTCTTCCGGGGGGGTGCACGGCAGGAACTGAACGAAGACCCTGGGGAGGGGCAGGCTTGCGACCCCACCCAGGGCAGTGATGATGGGTGCTGGACGGTTATCCGGACTCTGCCAGGCAGGGCCCGGGCTGTGGTTGGAAGGAGTGGCTGGGTTTAGTGGAAGTGTGGACTCCTGCCCTACACAGTGTAGGATGGTGTGGGGAAGGGAGGCCTGGTAAGAGGATACTCCTAGGTCGCTGATCCTACTCCAGCCCAGGTGTGTAGGGATCCAACGTCATTCCCGTCGGATGGCTCTTTGCTGCCCCATGTGAGATGAATTGGGCAGGGTCTCTTTGTTAGCGGGGCAAATGTCTATGTTGCAAAAGCCCCCCTGGCCCCTGGCTAATGGCTCCCGGGTGCCTCATGCTGTCATTTACATGGTGCAGTGGGATTGGAACAGTGGGTCTGGACCCCCACGCTGCACCGGCCTGCGGGATAGGTTGAGGCCCATGGGAAGGGGACCAGGGTGGGTGGGAAGCCGTCTCTTTCCCACCCCCCTCTGGGGCTGTGTCTGTCCTGTGGGTAAATAGAGGCTGCCAGTGCCTCCCAGGGACAAAGCCAGCACCGATTCACAAGCCCAGCTCCCAAGCTCAGCGCAGTGTCTTCCCGCTCCCGCCAGGGCGAAGGGCTGGCCCACAGTGAAACGAGTTAGAAACAGACCTCGGGGCTCAGCAGTACCAGGGGGTGGAGACTTGCCCAGAGACTGGGTCCCAGGCCCAACCCAGGTGTCTGTTCCCCTTTCCTTTGGCTTCTCACTCACAGACGGGGCTGCACTGGACAGAGGCCCAGTGGCATCCCACGCAGGATGTGGGATGCAAAGGGAGGGGGGGACAGGGCCTGCTGAGGGACGTGTCTCACCCGGCCCTGCCCATCACCAGGCCTTTGGTGCCACGGAGGCAGGGCCGGCTCTAGGCATCAGCAAAGCAAGCAGTTGCTTGGGGCGGCAGATTTGCAAAAGGCGCAAGAATCCAGCCTGGGAGCTGAGAACCAACAGGGGTCCCTGGGAGCTGTAGTTCCTTGGTTAGCTCCCTGCCTCTAGAGCCAGCCCTGGAGCAGGGAAAGAACTACATTTCCCAGCATTCCCTTGGCCACTAGCAACAGGAAAGGGTGGGGGAAGGAGTATGGAACTGAAATCTGCAGCTTGCTGTGAATGGTAGGGACAGAGTCAGCTCTAGGTTTTTGCTGCCCTGCCCCCCCCTCGCCCCCCTGTATTGCCCAGCACTGGACTCTCCCTCGGCCACACCCCCTGCTGCCCCATCTCTGCACTCCCCTGCTGCCCCAGCCCTGGCCCCCTCCTGCTGCCCCAGCCCTGGGCATCCCGTCCCACACCCCCTGCCGCCCCAGCTCTGGCCCCCACCTGCACTCCCCTGCTGCCCCAGCCCTGGGCTCTCCCCCCACCTGCACCTCCTGCTGCCCCAGTCCTGGGCTCTTCCCCCCCCCGAACCCCCTGCTGCCCCAGCTCTGGCCCCCACCTGCACTCTCCTGCTGCCCCAGCCCTGGGCTGTCCCCTGCCCCAGTTCTGGCCCCCACTTGCACTCCCCTGCTGCCTCAACCCTGGGCTCTCCCCTCACCTGCACCTCCTGCCGCCCCAGCCCTGGGCTCTTCCCCCCCCCCCCCCCCCGCATCCCCAGCCACCCCAGCTCTGGCCCCCATCCGCACCTCCTGCCACGCCAGCCCTGGGCTCTCCCCCCACCCACACCTCCTGCTGCCCCAGTCCTGGGCTCTCCCCCCTGCCGCCCCAGCCCTGGGCTCTCCTCCAAAGAAGGAATTGGGGGGACTAAATGGACGGTGCACCTCTCTATCTGAAACCTAGCAAGGGAGGTATGTGGATCTCACTAGAATTTAAAATGAAAAGTAAGGGAGGGGAGGCTCTGGACCTGGACAGCTTTAGATACAGTACCAGGCACGTAGGAGGATTTCCACTTCTGAGCCATGGAAGCAGAAATTGACTTTTCCTTTCCAGATATAGCTAATATTCAGAAAGGGGATCTAGCACCTGCCTTCCAGATTTGAACACCCTCAAAATTCAGGAGTGCTCAAAGCTCAATTTGGCAGCTGTTACTTCATTTCCCCCCAATCAAATATACTGATCCACTGTAACTTGCTGTAGAAAAAGTAGAATAAATTGAGCAAGAAATGCTTCCCAGTGGTTGTTAGGACTGGAATTGCTATTTTCAACAGCCATTGCTTTTTTTTAAAAAAAAGTTTTAGTTTTATTTGTTTAAAAGAAAGACTGTGATAGTGCATTCCCCGTAGAAACAAAGAATGGAACAAAAGAATAATAAAGGCACCTCAACTTTTTCTCTGCTGAATGACCCGCCCTGGGAGCAAGTTACCAGTGACCCAGGGCTGGGGCGGCAGGAGGGTGCAGTTGGGGTGGTGGTGGCGGGGGGAGAGCCCAGGGCTGGGGTGGGGGGCAGCCAAAAATTTTTTTGCTGGGGGCAGCAAAAAACCTAGAGCCGGCCCTGCACGGAGGGAGGTGGCCACAGTTCCCTCCTTGTGGCTGGGTTCCCCCCACATGTTCTACTTGCCCTCCCTGCTGCTTTACTTTCGGCTCGCCCCTAACCCTGGCTGCCAAGAAGAGGAAGGGAGGGGTGGTGCCATTTTCAGTGGCCAGCAAGGCAGGCCAGCCCTGCTTCCTTCTTCTCTCACCCCGGGTGTCCTGGCCCAGCGCCTGCAACCCCCACCCCAGTGCACAGCTGCAAATCTCGGCTCTTGCGAGGCTGCACTGGCGAAAAGAGCCCGTCGGCCTCGGTGCTCCTGTGGCGTGCAGGGTGGCTGGCACTCCAGGTGGTGTGTGCCGGGGGCATGACCCCAGGGGTCAGTCTGGCTAACACTCCGGGGCTCTCCCTTTGTCTTCCCATTGTCAATCCCAGTGGAAAGCCACGGCAGTCGTGCTCCAGGGACTTCAGCTTTCAAGGGAAATGCAACGTGGTCCGGGGATTTCTAGCCAGACAGTGGAGCTTCCTGGCTGAGGGCATTTCTCATCCAGCGCCCAAGGGCTGCCAAGCAAATAATCCAGGACAGCACACGGCAGCACAGAGCCACATGGGAGCTGGACCTCAAAGCACCTGAGTTTCGGCTTCAGTCCGGAACTCACGCCCTCCGAGTGGGCCCTGGATCTGCTCAGCACTCCCTAGCTTCTTTCCCCTCCTCTTCAGGGACCTTCCCCTGAGGCCTTTTGTATTGCCTTGGTGAAAAGGAGGTGGAAATAGCCCTTGGCTGGCGTAGAGATGGATCAGGGTCCTAACCTCGCCCCTAGCAGAGGGGGGGGCGGATCAGGGCGTGGCTGGAGTACACTGCACGACAGCTATTACCTGTTTCCCAGGGACCAAAGGGAAGGAAAACATAAGCTAGAGCAGTCCAGAGGCTGCTCTAATTTACACCAGAAGCCAGGCAGACCCCTGCACTGCCCAGAATATGGGGAGCGCAAAGATTTCCTAGTGCCACTTCTATCCCACCTTCCACTCCTGCCCCAATCAAGTAACTGACAATCGGGCTCAATGTCCCCACAGCCTCTTCCCTCTCCACTCCCACCCTGGCCTCATGTGCTGATGCCCAGAATCCCTGGTGGAGACAGGCCTGGGTCCCTCCCAGTGCTCGGACAGAGACCCCAGCTTCCTTTGGGTTTGGGCTGCCCAGTCCCCGGCAGGGTGTGGAGAGCGGGTGCGTACGGGGCCTGGCTCTATGTTCTGGGCATGTGGAGCCCCGCCTGGCATAGGAGCTGTTGGCAGTTTTGTGCCGCGCTGATAAGAATCGCGCGCACCAGAAAGGCCCTTGTTGTGGCTGTCGTTCTGGTATCCGGGCCCAGCTGCTGCTCCGAGGGCTTGTGTCTCTGAGCTGCGCTGTGACAAAAAGAGCAAATCATGAAACCGCCCGATGGTGCAGCAGCTGGAGGGAGAGCAGGAGGGCGCAGTCTCCTGTCTCACCCTGGCACCTTGCGGCGGGGGCTTCCTTCAGACACCTAGTGCCTGAGCTTGTCTGTCCCTCCCTGTGCCAGCGAGGAACACCCTGGGAGGCTCTAAGCTCCCCGCTGTGGCTGCTGTCCTCTCCCCTGGCCGGAAGGGAGGGGTTGCCATGGTGCAGGGTGGCAGGAGGTCCTGTCACAGCACCATAACCCATGGACTGAACCCGCCATTGCAATGGGCACAAGCTCCTCTCTCTCCCCACTCTGAGTACCCTTGACCGTTGGTTCAGACAGTGGCATGGGCCCTGCTGGGCTGCCCTGCCCCTGTATGCTCCATCGCCCAGGAGGGGTTTGCAGGATGGGGGTGAGGACTGAGGGCCCCGCCGGAGATGGGCAGAGATGGCTGTTGGGAACGGGGGAGGGAGAGAGGGGGGGTCAGCACCCCACGTGCTATCGTGGTCTAGGAGCTTGTGGCTCTGACGGGCAGGGTGTCAAAGGTCAGACCCCAGCGGGTTCCTCTCTCTCGTTGACCAAGAACCACGAATAACCCCCCTGCCCCCGGGTCGAAATGTGACTAGAGATTCCCCCCCAAGGGAGTAAGTGCAGATCGTGAAGCTGCGTCTCCCACACATGGTGCCCTATGGGCGCTGGCTGCAACAGTCGCTTTGTACCTGCCGTCTCCTCTCTCTGGGCATAGACTGAGGGGCTGCCTGGTCTTTGCGTCTCCAACGCCCCCCACTCACTGCTCTATGGGACCCCAGCTGTGTGAGCTCCCTTGGGGGAGGGCAAGTCAATGGAGTCACACCAGAGATGGCTTGGCCCCAAGTCCCTGCTGTTGTGAGCTCCCTCCCAGCAGTGCCGGCTGGGCCCCAGGCTGACAGTGTAGTGGTAGGAGGATCGTGCTAGCCACTCACTGCGGTAACACGGGCCTCCTCTCCCTCCTTGCCCCCTGCCCCGTCTCTCTGCAGGTTACTATAACGGTCACACCAAAGTGGCCATTAAGAATCTGAAGCAGGGCAGCATGTCCCCCAGCGCCTTCCTGGCAGAAGCCAACCTCATGAAGAGCCTGCAACACCCCAAGCTGGTGCGGCTCTACGCCGTGGTGACTCAGGAGCCAATCTACATCATCACGGAGTACATGGAGAAAGGTGAGCCCGACGGCAGCTACCCTGCCATCCCGAGCCGCGCACTCCCCAGGAGACTTGCGGGGTGGGGAGCCAGGCCCAGCCCGGCATGCTGAGGAGCTGCCGTCAGTTTGGGGAGATCCACCAGCCGGTACCCCTGCAGCTCCCTGCTGCCCTCCTGCTTTGTGCAGAGACCTTCGGCTGTGGAGCATCTGAAGCAAGAACCGGCAGGGCGCCCAGAGCAGAGAACGAGGCCTGGGGGAGGCGGGTAAAGCCCTACGGGCTCATCCAGAGGCTTCCATCCCTTCCTCCAGGCTTGTGCTCAGCTTGGCGGTGCCTATGGCTCTTGCTCGATTCCCAGTGCCCCCCCCCCCCCCCCCCCCGACGGTGCTCTACTGAGAGACTGAGTAGGGCAGAAGTGTGGTCCAGCTGTTAGAGCAGCGACTCAGGAGCCAGGACGCCTGGGTTCTTTTCCCAGCCCTGCCACTTACTCACTGTGTGACCTTGGGTGAATCACTCCAATGCCCCGTGCCTCAGTTTCCCCAACCTTAGCATGGGGATGATGGCAGCCAGCTGGTGGTTACAGGGTTTGGCGCTTATCCACTGGTTGTTTGCAGAGCACTGCGTGGCGGAAGCGGTCTCAAGAGGGACAGTGTTACTGCAAAGCCTCTTAAATGCCCTGTCCTGCTTTTCCCCCTTTCCCCTAGAACTGGGCCTCAGGGACAGCTCCATCTGAACTCCCCAGTGCCTTGGAGAGCTGACCCGGAGCCTGGCGTTCCCTTGCCTCATTACTAATGAGACAGGAAATCACCCTGGGCTCGTGGCGCTGCGGCTATTCTAGTCCCTCCGGCGGGCGCTGCCTATTGTCTCACGCAGTCTTTCATTTCCTTCGCCTGCTCTGAGAGCCAAGAGCAGCGGGTTTGGGTCACGACCTCCATTATCCAGAGGGTGTGACAGTGAACCTGGACAAACTAATCCTGGCAGAGGAGGAGGGAGGTCGGCTGGATGGGATAGGGAGAGACAAGACCTACAGACAGCTCTCCCTTTCCTGCCTGCCTCCACTCCGTGCCAGGCTGTGAGCTTCCTGGCAAGAACTAAAATGATTAGGGGTTTGAAACGGGTCCCATATGAGGAGAGATTAAAGAGGCAAGGACTTTTCAGCTTAGAAAAGAGGAGACGGGGGGATATGATAGAGGTCTATAAATCATGAGTGGTGAGGAGAAAGTGAATAAGGAACAGTTATTTACTTGTTCCCATAATATAAGAACTAGGGGCCACCAAATGAAATGAATGGGCAGCAGGTTTAAAACAAATAAAAGGAAGTTCTTCTTCACACAGCACACAGTCAACCTGTGGAACTCCATGTCTGAGGAGGTTGTGAAGGCCAGGACTATAACAGGGTTTAAAAGAGAACTAGATAAATTCTTGGAGGTTAAGTCCATTAATGGTTATTAGCCAGGACGGGTAAGGAATGGTGTCCCTAGACTCTGTTTGTCAGAGGGTGGAGGTGGATGGCAGGAGAGAGATCACTCGATCATTACCTGTTAGGTTTACTCCCTCTGGGACATCTGGCATTGGCCACTGTCGACAGACAGGGTACTGGGCTGGATGGACCTTTGGTCTGACCCAGTCTGGCCGTTCTTATGTTCTTAAAAGTGTCGTAGAAGGCAGGAGTCCAGTTCAGAGGGCTGCTAAACAAGAGTCACAAGGCGCAAATCCCGAGGGTGCAGCATGGCCCTTCTCTGTCTCGCCGGCTCCATGGCAGAGTCATGTTCCCTTCCTCTGAGAGTTGGCGGCTCTGCCAGAGGAAACGCGCCTGCCTGTTATGTTTGGCTGTTGAGCAGAAAGGCCGATGGGACCCAAGCTGCCCAGCCAGCTCCAGGGTTGTTCAGGTCTATTTTTAGACCTGGGACATGTTGCTCAAGAAGTGTGCAAGGAGTTGATTTCTCAGTATGATCCTCCCATGGGACGATGGGGGCTTATAGGGGTCCTTGGGGAATGTTTCTCAGAGGGGCTCAGGTCTGTCGTTCCGGGGGCAGTTCACACTGCATGGTGCCTGTGTGTGTGAATTGATTGTCGAGCAGTTGGGGCGGGGGGAGTTATACGGGGCAAGCTCTTGGCTTCAGAGGGAAATCACATGATGGCAAACCAGCAAAGGGAGCAATAACCTCCTTCCCCACCCTGTGAACCCAACCCAGCCTGGTCCCGTACTGGCTCATTGTTCATCCAACTGGGCCAGGGGGGGTTTTAGCAAATCAGTCCCTGCTCCTGTCTGAACAACCCAGGCCAAATGAAGGCCTTGGATCTGCTCGCACCTTTGAGAAGCCCTGCCCTGATGGACGGAGACTGTCCGGGGCTGGGTCTGGGTCTGAGGGCGGCCGAGCTGGTTCCCTCAGGGCAGGGTTGGCATTGACTGGGGCTGGTCCTGTTGCAGGGAGCCTGGTGGATTTTCTCAAGACCCCCGAAGGAATCGGACTCACCATTAACAAATTGCTGGATATGGCAGCACAGGTGAGGAGGAGGAGCGCCGGGAGATGGGAGCTGGATAGGGCTGATGCCAGGCTGGGGACAAGCTGGCAGAGTCTGTCTCCAGGGGCACGGGGGGTTAATGTTCCCTAGGGATTTGTGCTTAAGTGATGGGAGCAGGTCTCGGCCTGAGACCCTGGGAATGGATGGGCCCATCCAACCAGAACCCTGCATTTTGACACACTTCATCATGACTGAGAGGCTGAGGGCTGGACAGTGGGGGGGGGGGGGGGGTGTGCGTCGGGGGGGGGGGGCATCGGCAGAGCTGTGGGGTGGGGGCAGGGCAGGAATAGCAGTGGGCTGCTGGTCAGAACCGAGGGGCACGGGCAGCACTGGGGTGGAAGGAGTTTGTCCAGCCCCTGCCTGTCCTGCACCTGGCGCTAGCCCCAGCGGCCATCACTCCCTCATGTTTACAGTCAGTAATCCCCCCACCCCCCATATCCAACGGAGTAGGAATTTCCCCTCTGTGTCTTTCCTTCTCCTCTGCACCCCACGCCCGACTCTGGCCACCACCCACCCCCGGCCCTGACATCTTCAGGAGATGCTTGACTAGCTGAGGGGAGAGCAACCAGTGGGGAGTGGAACTGAGATTGCAGGAGCAGAGCCTCAGTCTCCCCTGTGCCTCTGCCATGTGTAATGGCCCCCTCTGTGCCCCCCTCCCCAGATCGCAGAGGGAATGGCCTTCATCGAGGAGAAGAATTACATCCACCGGGACCTGCGAGCTGCCAACATCCTGGTGTCAGACACCCTCTGCTGTAAGATCGCTGACTTCGGGCTGGCTCGGCTCATCGAGGACAACGAGTACACGGCCCGGGAGGGTGCGTCCGCCACCTTCCCCGCTCCACCCTGCCAGCTGGGGTGCCCCTCTCTGGGAAGCAGGGTGGTGGGGTTCCCCGGGCAGGTGTGGGCCCTGACAGCAGAGGGACAGAGATCCTAAGGCTGGAATGGGACCTTGCAGCAGGGCAGCGGTGTTACGTTTGATGTGCCCAGTGAGAGGTTGCAGGGACAATTGCCCCAGCTTCTCTCTCAGTCTAATCCTCCAGATCCAGTTTAGGGGGGTCTCCTGCCCCCAGGAAATCCCTGGCTGCTGCTGACTTCCCCCTCCTGCAGCACCGCTCCTCTGCTGGCTGATCAGAGGAACAGGGCGGATTTCACACCTCCCTGATCGCCCTGGTTCTGCCCTGGGGGAGCAGGATGGGGAGGAGGATCTGGACAAGCTGGAGGGGTGGAGGAATCCCCTCAGCTCCCCCTAAACAGGAGCATTCACAGGTGGCCAGGTTTGAAACAGGCTCCTGCAGCCGTGAGTTCCAACCCCTCCAGAGGTGACTAATATCTACCATCAACAGCAATCGGATTTCATGCCATTTACCCTGGGTGGGTCATCAGGGGGAATCTAGAAATCCTCTTCTCTGCATGGATATTAAAGACCCCAGGGCACTTCTTGAGAGTCAGGGTTTTGCTCCACATGACTACCCTGCACCTCACGGACGGCTGCATTTCAGTGAGACTGTGCGGCTCTACTGTGGAAAGTGTTTGAGGGATTCACGAGGTCACAAGGTTACCGGCCAAGGCACTGATCACTGCTCGTGAATGCCTTGCACAGAGGGTGAGCTGTAGTGAACCTCTTCCTCCGCCACCCGCCCATGTAGCATTGGAAACTCTAGCTCGTGGCAGGATGCCGGCCTGACGCGTCTCTCTGCGTCTCTCTCCTCCTGCAGGGGGTAGAGCAGCAGCAGGCTCAATATAGACACCCACAGCCTCGCAGTAACATCCCAGCCCAGTGAGGAAGTGGGAGCCCACCACAAGCAACCTGTCGCCCCTGTGTATCTGAGCTCTTTGCAGCTCTTGGTGAACCCGAGCTGCACAGGATACTGCAGTACAGACCTGAGCTGGGCCTGGGGGGTGGGTCCTGCAGAGGCGAGCTGGGACCTGACGCTGCCTCAGCCGGATGCACCGAGCATCATGCGCCAGAGAACATCTAGCCGTTTCTGGTAGAAACAGGCTGGCGTCTCGCAGAGCCGGGAGCGGGGCTGAGACCTCGCACTGGCCAGGATGGGCAGGAGGTTCTGCTCAAATGTACTGGTATAACTGAAGTGCGAGGGAAAGGGGTTCAGGGGTGCAGAGACAGCCCCCCACTCATGGTAGACTGGGGGGAGGGAGCTCTGGGAGAGAGCGTAAAACCTGAGGGCAAGGGCCAGTGTGGAATGGGGTGCAAGGAATGCTGTGGGGCGTGGGGGAGAGGGGTTAGACGTCTAGAGGCAGCCCCTCCCAGTGTGAGAGCAGGACCTTTACAGGTTATGGGGTCATGACTGTTTTCTTCAGTAAGGGACCTAGACATATGGAGAGAACAGCCTGGCTGCCCCCTGCCTCCCAGGCCAGCGAGAGCAGCAGGGCGAAACATTTATAACCTCTCTAGAGCAGAGGGGCTGCTCCTCCGGACACTGATTACCTGTAACTCACATCAGTCCTGTAGGATTAGAGCCCTCTCTGGTGGCTCATGCAGGAACAGCCAGCACTAAAAGGCCGGTGTTGGCATCTGTTCTAGGGTTGGGCGGGGACCCCACTGGTTCCATCGCTCAGGTCAGTTTCAGTAACTCTGGGGCCATGATGAGATGTGCAGATGATACCCAGGTCTGCACATCAGCGGTCTGTGATGTGTGTCTAGGGCATCTTTCTCAGTGCCAAAGCAGGTTTTTATACCCTGGGTCCTTGTGTGATTCACTGGCTCAGGCATGACTCTCGTTCCACCTCCTCCTTCCTTTCTCTGAGGATAGGCACAGTTTCGCGCTGGCTCGGGGCCACACCATTTTGTGCAGGGAAGAAGAGCGTGTCTTTCGGTTTGTTTCACTTGGTTACAAAGTCAGTCTCCACAAGTTTCCTGTGGCCTCTAGGCTTCTCAGTTTCTCCTTCCAGCTTGTGACCATCACGGGTTCTGGGTTGGCTCTGACAGTCGTGAGTGTGTGGATCACAAACCATGGCATGAGCCCAGTGTAGAAAGCTGGGAGGATGGAGTGAGTCAGCCAGCCTGATGCAACAGTGCAGGGATCTATAGCTAATTACCTTGTAGTTAGCTGTCCTTAGCATGCATCATACTGTCCCCGTATGTTCTGCTTTAGGGTCTTGAGCATGCTTGTTCTCTCTCTTTCTCCCCTTATCCCCCTGGACTCGGAGTCACTGTTTAAAACCCTGTGCAAGGTTTTAGCTCTGCAGTGCTGGGAGCTGTGCAAGCTAAAAACCCACCATAACATCTTGACAAGGGCACTGCTCACACGTCCCTTAGATTAAAGCTTTTCTTTACTGATGGCTGGAATGGGGGCTTCTGTAGAAATGGATAAAACTGCCCATAACCCTGCAGTTTGGGCAAACGAGAACAGCGTTTCCAAATAATAAAACCTCCGACAGGGCCAGTGTAGAATCTAGTTAGGGGCCTTTTGTGGGGGTCTTTAATTCCTGTGAATATTGTCAGAGATTTTCCCGGGGTGGCTGGGGGTGTTGGGTCTGGGGATTCTGTGTTTCCTGCCCCAGCAGGCTGAGCGGGGATGGGAATTAAAACCACAAGCAACCAGTCTCCCAACTGCTGCCCCGAGCATGGGCTGCCCAGGGTATCGGGAGGCTCCAAAAAGCCATTGAGTGTGCTGATACATCTCTGAGATGGGCACTGATGGAGAAGGAAGGGGATGAGTTTAAGTGATGGGTGAAGGTGTAAGTGATGAGGGCAGGTGGGGAACTCCCTGGTCAGCCTTAACCTCTTTTTTTAAATCCCCTTGCGTATTTCAGGAGCTAAGTTCCCCATTAAGTGGACAGCACCAGAAGCCATTAATTATGGGACGTTCACCATCAAGTCTGATGTTTGGTCATTTGGAATCCTCCTGACTGAGATTGTCACCTATGGCCGGATCCCTTATCCAGGTCAGGACTTCAGCACACCCAGGCCCATCAGCAGAAAGGGGGTTGCGGGGTGTGTGTGTGGGTGGGTGGGTGGGTTACTAATGCAGGACCATTTTGACCTATTTCTAATATATATTTCATCAGCCACATAAAGTTGGAAAAATAGTAGGCCCCCTGACTGTCAAGGGGTTGCTCCATCTCCTATGCCCCAGCACCCCCAGGAGGGGGTGTTGCAGGGCACAGTGAAGACGTGCCCAGCTACTCCAGTCCCAGACTGGATCAGCCAGAGGTGCAGCAGGGAATAGCGCAGAATCACAGGCTGTGGGGAAGGGCATAGCTACGCCTCTCCCAGCACTGGGGTATGTAAATTACACTCTGACTCGGCCGGTTCCTAATTCGAGGCTGTGTGTTGTGACCACAGGGATGACTAACCCAGAAGTGATACAGAACTTGGAGCGCGGTTACCGAATGCCTCAGCCCGACAACTGCCCAGAGGAGCTGTATGCACTGATGATGCACTGCTGGAAGGAGAGCCCAGAGGAGCGCCCCACCTTCGAGTACATGAAGAGCGTTCTTGAGGACTTTTTCACTGCCACAGAGGGCCAGTACCAGCAGCAGCCGTGACGAGACCCTGAGCCAGGGTTGGCAGCGTCCTCACTTTGGGATGTGCGGGGGGTGGGAGGGGAATGGTCCCTGTACATTAGCTCCTCAGAGACTCACAGCTCAGGCCCGGGCCTTTGGATCACAGCCTAACCCTGGCAGAAACTCGTCTCTCCCCCTCACGCCAGTGACGGTTTTTACGTGTTTCTGGAGCACACATTCATGCAGCTGATTCTTCTTGATTCTCCGAGCACAGGTAATGTGTGTTTTATGAGTGCTGACAAAAGAGCTGCGTGACCCAGAGGGCTGCGAGGTTTCTACCTGAGTTGCATGTGCAGGTACACACATGCTAGAGCACCCACACAAACACCGGGGACACACCTGTATGCCCACAGCACTGTACATGGGCTCACTCAATGCACAGATACTCAATATGTGTGTGTGTGTGCACACGGGCCATAAACACACAAATATTCAGCTATGCAGACACACACAAAGGCTTAGGCGTGTAGACACACCCACACGGTAGAGACACACACGGACATGCAGTGTGCATAGTGCAGAGAGCTGCACTGTGAACAGTCAGACCCATATCTCTGGCAACTAAAATCATCCTTTTGCCCCAGTGTGATGCAGAAGCCAAGTTCTCTTGCAGCCCCAGCTACGGGTTAGGCTCAGAACCCACCACAAATTGCACTAGAACCAAAGAACCCCTTATCATCACTGATCTTCCAGCATGAGAAGCTCAGAGAGCTGCAGGGTGGAGCACCTCATGTCCCTTCCATCCCTACCCATGGGTTCCCAATGCAGGATTTCCCCAGTGCATTTTCTTTCCCCAGTGAAGATGGATGGTGTATCAGTGCCAAGGGGTTCTGCCAGCCTTGTGACAGAACAGTTCACGCACAGGGCTGTGATCAAGGCACACAAATCGCTGCACTCATCACAGCTGCTCCAAGGGGACGCAGGGCCCCCTTGTGCAATGTATCAGAGGCAGAAACCTCTTCACACCAGAGCCAGACTGTCTCTGGGACACCACTGCCCACGTCTATGTGTCCCAGTGCCCATGAAGCAGCCACTCTCTGCCCTGCTCGCTTGCTCATTTTCACTCTGAAACCACACGGCTGGACTCTGACCCAGTGGCTGTCGCACACAATGGGTCCCGGAACCCTTTAGAAAGTTTGGTAAAGCAGTCAACCAGTTCAAACATTTTAGCAAAGGGAGAGAGGAATGACCAGGCAGGAGGAAAAGGAGAGGATTTCAGCTCAGACTGCAAAGGACCTGGTGAGTCCAAGAGCTGTGGAGAGATACAGAAGGCTGTTTCAACTGGCAGGAGCTGCAGAGGCAAAAGCACTTCTGGTTTCTCTGCACTGTTGAACGAGACGTTAGTGTCCTGGAAAGTCGACAGAGACAGGTTCAAACCACAACATTTAGATCCAGAAGTGGTCTCAGAATTTGACTCGGCAGGTGTTGGCTCTAGTCTGGACCAATCCCTACAATCGGGGGTTCTGCCTAGTCTCACAAAAGGCTTGTTTGAGAGACACCCTCCCAACTCCCTGTTTTAGGAACAAGCCACCCTGAAAAACCAGCCCGTGCAGGGCTCTTTTATTTCCCATTGTACCTTAAAGCCCTGTCTTGTGTTGCTCTTTGATTTTCAGTAAATAAAGACCTTTGAAATGGAGCCTCCTTCCTCCATTCTGGGGTGGGCGGGAGGGGAGCTGCTCATCCTAACTTGACATTGTGTGTATACAGAGCTGAAGGTGGGCTACTGGCTCTCCTTCTCAGAACCTCACAGGGGAGCCCAACAGGGAACTTGCAGGATTGGGCCCTAAGCCAGGCCCAATAGGAGGCCAGGGCACTTGGTGAGGAGGGGGGTCCGCGGCAGCATTTCTCAGGGGGAAGGGGTGCACTTGGTACCAGCTGCGGCTTGGCAGGGGGCTCAGAAGGGACGTACTTACCGCCTGACAGGGTTAATGGGAGCACTCAGGCAGTACCCAGTAAGGGGGTGCTGGTATCACAGTTTCAGGATAGCTGTCCCAGTATTCCCCATGCATGGTCCACGTTAGCTTCCGGCTCCCAGTCGTCATGTCTCTTGGGCGGAGACCCGTGTCTCACGCCTTCCTAACCAGGGATTTTAAGGCTACACAGTCCCCTGCTTTACCATGTCAAATTCCCAGCAAGCCAGTCTGCCTAAAAGGACAGCGCCTGTGCTTTGCTTTCTCTCTATGCCCAGGGCATTGCCCAGAGGTGTAAGTTACCACCCAGTTCCGGCTAAGCAAAAACATTTGTTCTTAAGGTAAAAGCATTCCAGCGAAAGCACATTAAAACAATAAAAGAACCTACATGCATGCTAGAAAGCTTACCAGAGGTCACCCCCCAAATCCAGCCTAGGGCTCTGGTAGTTGTCAGTCCTTCAAAATCCACAACTGGGTTTTTCCTGTGGTTACAAATTCATATCCAACAAAGATCCAGAACCAGAACCCAGGCTGGGAAGACCAGCTGTGTCTGTATATCGCTCGTGCCTTTGATCTTGGCCTTCTGTAACAGGTAATCAGCAGACACTCACCTCCTTAGGGCATAAAAGGCTGGGTTTTTGCATAACCAGAGTTGGGGAATTTGCATTCACCTTTCCCTAGGTATTCCCAGGAAATCCACTTAACATTTATTGTCCCAACTGTCCACACTTGTCTGGCCCATTTTCAATATAGTCTTTTGAACTCCCAGGTTTCACATCCCCCCAGAGAGGTTACATACAGTCCCAGCCCAAGATGAAACATAAACTTAATAGAACTAAGTCTTGCAAGGATATAGCAGGAACTTGTCACAACTGGCATGCGGGGGAGCTAGGGTGACACCTGTCAGGGAGTCCCTAGGTGCGGGATCTGGGGCTGTGACATGACTAGGGCCCTACCAAATTCATGGCCATGAAAAACGTGTCATGGACTGGGAAATCTGGTGTTTTGCGTACTTTTACACTATATACTATATTACAGGGGGAAAGTATACAACGTTTCTCAAACTGGGGTCTTGACCCAAAAGGAACTGCAAAGCTATTGTAGGGGCATTGCGATATTGCCACTCTCACTTCTGCACTGCCTTCAGAGCTGGGCAGCTAGAGAGTATAGTGTACTGCCACCGTTACTTCTGCACTACCTTCAGAGCTGGGCAGCTAGAGAGTATGGTGTACTGCCACTCTTACTTCTGTGCTGCTGCTGGTGGCCGCGCTGCCTTCAGAGCTGGGCATCCAGACAGCTGCTCTCTAGCCACCCAGTCTGAAGGCAGCGCAGAAACAAAGGTGACAATACTGCGACCCTCCTCCCCACAATAGCCTTGCGACCCCCTCTTGGGTTGAGAACCCCACTTTGAGGAATGCTGACATAAGGGCTTTATATGTTCATATGTTGCTGTTTTTAAGTATATATTCAGGCTTTGTTACAACACAGTGAAATTTAAGATTTAAATATCTGAAACCAGGAAATTCAAGATTTTTAAAATGCTATGACCGTGAAATTTACAAAAATGGACTATGAATTTGGTAGGGCCTTAGGCATGACCAAACAGCTGCCCCTCATGCGTGTCAATGTGTCCTAGGGTGATGGCAAGCGTGAAAAATGGGATAATTTTTTCGGGGTGGGGGGAGGAGAGGGGTAGTTGCTCTATATAAGACAAAGCCCCAATATGGGGACGTCTGGTCACCCTAATGTGCCCCCCGCAGCTGGGGCAGACACACAGTGCCCCCCCTCCCAGGTCCCCTGTAGCCATGCTGGCCCCAGTGCATTCTGGGACTTCTGCTACCCCCATCCCATTGTAGCCCTGTCCTACAGGGCTCCAGCCAGGCCCGTGGGCGCGTCCAGACCCTGGGCAGTGCATTGTGGGCCGGCACTAGCAAGGGATCAAATGGCAATGTGGGTACAGCAATGTGGCACGTGATGTCGTGGCAGCAAGGGTCAAGTGGTTTATGCCCAGATCACTTCTCCTGTGAGAATGGTTCAGTCCTGTCAGCCCTCCTGGGAATGTTACCTGCCTGCGTGATTTCCCCCACCCCCCATTTTCTGAGAAATGGTACTTTCCCTTTCCCTCCCCCCCAATGGTAAACTCCTGTCTGACCAGACCCCTATTCTTCGGAATGGTACAGTCCTGCCAACCCGTTCCTCCTTTTCTCCCCCTTCTCTGGGAATGGTACAGTCCAGGAACACTTGCGCTCTACCTACTGTGCTAATCCTACCGCCCCGCCCTACCTGACTTCTCATTGGCTGCTCCGAGGGAAGTGGGGACAAGCCACTCCCCGATAGGTCTGCTGCCCCGCGGGGGCGGGAGGAACTGCTCGCGGGGTGCTTGGCCCCCGGGGCGCGTTCGGTTGCGCTGCGGGAGGGTTTGGTGCGGTCGGGCGGCAGGAAAATGGCGCTGACACAGGGGACCAAGCGGAAAGTCTGTTACTACTATGATGGTGAGAGCCCCGGGCCGGTCCTCGCGGGGGGTGAGGGGGGAGCAGGAGGCTTTGGGCGGGGGAGGGAGACATAGGATGGGGGCGCTGGGGAAGGGCCTGCGGGGGGGGCGCTGGGGAAGGGGGCGCTGGCCTTCGGGGGGGTGAGGAGGAGGGGGGCACTGGGGAAGG
>NC_048317.1:6643234-6727557 GCF_013100865.1 Trachemys scripta elegans | reverse complement strand
GGGCCTGTTGGGGGGGGTGAGGAGGGGGTGCTGGGAAAGGGTCTGTGGAGGGGGGTGCTGGGGAAGGGGGTGCTGTCCTGTGGAGGGGGGGTGAGAAAGAGGAGGAGAGGGGCACTGGGGACGGGCCTGTGGAGGGAGGGTGAGGGGGGGGGTGAAGGAGAGGGGCACTGGGGAAGGGTAATTGGAGGGAGGATGAGGAAGAGGAGGAGGGGCTGCTGGGGAAGGGCCTGCAGGAATGGGGGTGTGGATGATGAGGGGGGTGTTGGTAAAACACCTTTTGGGGTGTGTGAGGCAGAGCGGGTGCTGGGGAAGGGCCTGTGGGGGGTGAGGATGAGGATGGGGGGGTGCTGGGGGAGGGAGTGTGGCTGGGACATTGGGGAAGGGGGCTCCTCCTTGATGCTTTTGAAAACTTTCAGATCTATAGTGGTAATATCAATCGGACCTTTCTCTTTCTGTCTTCCTTCAGAACAGCTGCTTGCTTTTAGTTGGGGATGTTCTGTGGCCAGGGTATTGTTTAATACCAGGTATATGCTTGGTTGGATTGTGGGTGTAGGTACTGGCTATGGGCGGCAATGCTTTGTGTGTGTTTAATCATTCCATGACACTTCCCCAAATGTTGGGTGTTAGCTCCTGGTGCCCAGGCCAAATTGCAACCTGGGTAATTCTATTCTGCCTCTCTTTCTTCCCCCTGTAGTTCAGTGGGAGAAATCACATAACTGCTGTTTGCTGTTTCACACTTACTGCTGTGTTACTTGCCAGCAGGGGGTGTGCTTCAGTGATGGATGAAATGATCTCTTACAGGTTGTGATCTTCCTTCATAAAAGATGTTGTGGAAATATCATGTGTATTCTAATTTTTTTAATCCTTGTAGCAGAATAACTATTAGTTGTCGTCTTGTGGGGTTAGGACAGGGTGGGCAAACTACGGCCCGTGGGCCGGATCTGGCCTGTGGGATTGCCATCGCCGTGGACCCTGCACCCCTACTGGAAGCAGCCAGCACCAGGTCCCTGGGGGAGGGAGGGAGGCAGAGGGCTCTGTGCACTGCTCTTGCCTGTGGGTACATCTCTTCTCCCCCCCCCCCCCCCCCCCCCCCCCCCCTTGGCCAGGAATGGGGAACCACGGCCAATGGGAGCTTTGGGGGGGGTACCCACAGGCAAGGGCAGCACACGGAGCTGCCCGCCCCCCCACTTTCTCCCTCCCCCCCCCACTCCCGGGCTGCAAGGACGCAGACAGCGCACCACTGCCACCCCAGAACCGTTCCTGGTAAGCAGCGCCTGGCCAGAGCCCACACCCCAAATCCCTCCTGCACCCCGCAACCCAACCCCCTGCCCTGAGCCCCCTCCTGCACTATGCACCTCTCCTGTGCCCCAACCCCCTGCCCGAGCCCCTTCCTGCACACTGCACTCCCTCCCGCACCCCAACCCTCTGCCCCAGCCCTACATTCATGGCCCTGCATATATTTTCCCAGATGTGGCCCTCGAGCCAAAAAGTTTTCCCATCCCCTTGGTTAGGAGGTTCTTGTAGTGATCATTCAGGCATTTTAGTATGGTTAATTTAAGTGCTCTGCTCCATCAGGTATATATCAGTGACTTTTATCTCTTCAGTACAGTAACTTGCAATGTTAGACCCTGGTTCTAAAATGAGATCCACCCCTGCATGCGCACAGTACCCCATTGATTTCAATGGAGTGCTAGACAGGGGTCAACCCCTGCAAAACTTGTTGCTGGATTGGGACCTTAAGTTAGGCCAGTTACCATGATATTGCAAGTCTGACTTTCATCCTTCTAATATCCACAGGTGATATGTGCACATTAGATATAAAATCAAAGTATTTGTGACCTATCAGTGCCACATTAATGCCCTGAGGTTTTTGGTGCATCCTTCAGGGTTCCTGGAAATACTGGTTTCTGGTGGTGGTAGTTGTGGGAATGCTGTACCTATGTCAGTGACTGTCAGATGGTGAATGAAGGCTCTGTCTGAGGGTCCACAGTGCCCCTCGGGTCTGGAGACACACAATTTTCACACGTGTACTCACGCATTGGTGATAAACTAACGCTTTGTCGTCACGGACACAAAGGTGGTGTTTGTTTTTGTTTTTATTGGTTTTGTTTTTTACAGAGGATAACTAACATGCGTTAGTTTTATTGCTGTAAAATCTGAAGTGGGGACAAGGCACTTGTAGTTTTTATAACAAGGTAGCTAGGCAAAGTCAGCACTCTAGCTCCTCCACCGCCTGCTTATGCTTGATCTAACAGTAAAATTATGGTGCTTTGTCTCCAGTGTGTTCTTACAGCGGGATAGGTAATGCCTGTTAGTGATGATAAAACTTTCAGTCTATACATAGACTAGGATGCTAGTAGAGTCCAGCTTGTAATAGCATCTTAAGGTACGTCTACACAGCCAAAAAAATAGGGGGGGGGGTACTCAATTTAGTTTAATCTGAGTTAGGTAGTTTGGGTTAAAATAACAGTGAAGATCCAGCAGCTCAGGTTAGCAGCTCAAATTCAGTACAGGCTCCCTTTAGGCTTTAACTTGAGCCCGTAACCCAACTTAAAAGCGGAGTTGCCATGTCTTCACTGCTATTTTAACCTGATTTTGCTAACCCAAGTTAAGAACACACCTTTTTTTGCAGTGTAGACATGCCCTTAGAGGCTGCAAAGATATTCCCACTGCTTATGAAAAGAGAGCTGGTAAATAACTTTGGTTTAGTAAAATAAACCTCAAGATAGACTGGTCAGTTCAAATCACTTGTGAGTTGCCCACTGCATTTCATTGGAGGGTAGAAGACAAGTGACCATTCTCTCCTAGACTGCTGTTAGTTTGGTATTTAGAAGGTGCTGGCTGCCAGATGATTCCCTAGCTAGGCTCTTCAGCTTTCTCTGTGGTTCTTTCAGGTCTTGTTAATGCTTGGGATTAACCTAATTTTCAGCATTGGTATTGCTGCACCAGTGCAAAGTTCTGTGGTAGACAAGGAAAGCTGCAGTCTACCCCAGTTTCAAGCAGAGTTAAATTCCACCAGTGGAAATTGTGGTTTTATTCTTGTCTACACTAGGGGAAGCGTAGAAAAGGTTTCAGTCTCTGCAGGCTGCGGGGGCAGTGAAAATTACTCCTGAATGTTGAGATCTATGACGAAACATTACAGACTCTCAACTGAGTCACCCGCCAGACCAGATTGCCTCTCTTACCTCCTAGGATGGTTTGGGGTTGTGAAACTAGTTGACTTTTTTTTGGTCAATGTTGAGTGTGAATCACGCATAGGATAAGCCTTGATGCACAGCCTGGTAAGGACGGATGAATTAAAATAATTGGGGCCATAAAATATTAGGATTTTGTTGATCTTCAAAGTGCATTGCAGGCATTAACTGTCTTAGCAGCACAATACACATACACGTCTGCCCCTGCGAGTGAGGAAACATTATTGCCATTTTACAGACGAGGAAGATGAGGCAGAGAGTCCAAGTGATTTGCTTGAGGCTATTAGACAAGATGTTGTCTGAGCTGGCATTAGAACTCAAGAGTTCCTGGCTCCAGACCAGAACTTCGGCTACACAGTGCTTCATTAAATACAGCAGAGTTACAATTGATCCTAACCGTATGGAGGTGACCCTAGAAGGTTTCGAATTTTGGGAGATGGCGACACTAAGGGACAACTATGTGTAAAATGTCTGGCAATGCTGTTCTTGCCCCTCAGAAGCTGCTTGTACATGGTGTGATCTTTCCGTGTATGGTACAAACTCGATTAACCAACCCTCAATGATTTGCAACAGTGTCACGTTCCCCAACATCTGTTAATTGCCCTGAAAACTTCCTTGGTTTTCCAAGACATCAGTTATCCAGGCTCCCATGAAACTATGATAGAGTTGGTCCAAATCTGTGAAGGAAAAAAAGGGGGGGAAGGTGGAGGAACATGACAAGCATACATATTGCTGTAGAAAAGAGAAAATGACAAAATAAAGGTCAGATGGGATGGAGCTCCAGGTAGCTCCTGTCATCTTCCTCTGCAGTGACGCTGCTCAGAGGAGAAAATGTTCTTTTCCACTGTAACCAAATGCTTATCGCTCTCAGGGGATGTTGGAAACTACTATTATGGCCAGGGCCATCCAATGAAACCCCACAGGATCCGAATGACCCACAACCTACTGCTGAACTACGGCCTTTACAGAAAAATGGAGATATATGTAAGTATAGGCCCAGACACAGAGAGAGAGACGTAGGAAGCTTGTATGGAGGGGCTTGATCCACTTCCCGAGCTGTCACTGTATTGCAATGGCACAGGGTCTTGCAGACTCTCACGTGTTTTATTGGGAAACTTGTGGAGAAACAAGATGGAGGAAAAAGAGTTGGAAAATATTTCTGGGGAATAGGTCAGAGTGAAGGTAATTCAAAGAGATTGTTGCTTTTAAGATTTCCACTGGTCTTGTGTTTAGCAGGGTGTTTCTTGTTTTGTTCCAAAGTTCAGGTAATCTATATATAGGAAATGTTTTTCTCCCTATACCGTGACTGTTTCGTATGGCTAGGCATATAATAAAAAGCCCCAGTCTCCTATAATAACATTTCTCTTCCCCTTAGAACAGGGGTGGGCAAACTTTTTGGGCCGAGGGCCACATCTGGGTGGGGAAATTGTATGCAGGGCCAGAGCAGGGGGTTGGGGTGCGGAAGGGGCTCAAGGCAAGGGATTGGGGCAGAGGAGGGGTGCAGACTGTGGGAGGGGGCTCAGGGCAGGGAGTTGGGGTGCGAGGTGCAGGCAGGGGGCTTAGGGCAGGGATTTGTGGGGCAGGGTGCAGGTGGGGATCACGCTCCGGCCTGGCGCCACTTATCTAAAGTGGCTCCGGGGTGGCAGCGGTGCACACCGGGGCCAGGGCAGGCTCCCTGCATGCCTGCCCAAGCCCCACGCTGCACCACTCCAGGAAGCGCTGCGGCTCCTGGGGGGTACGGGTGGAGCGGAGGGTTCCATGTGCGCTGCCCTTGCTGCACCTTCAGGTATCTCCCTCGAAGCTCCCATTGGCTGTGGTTCCCCATTCCCAGCCAATGGGAGCTGCGGGGGGCGGTGCCTGGAGGCAAGGGCAACGCACGGAGCCCTCTGCCCCCATGTCCGGGGGCCGCAGGGCTTGCGGTGCCACAGGGGGCGATCCCACGGGCCGGATCCAAAGCCATGAGCGACCGGATCTGACCCGCAGGCCGTAGTTTGCCCACCCCGCCTTAGAAAGTAGACTTATTTTTGCTTTAATAGCACTGGCTTTAGCTGTTGCTATTCTTGAGAGTAGGCAGGCATTGGAGTAGGAGAAGGAATATATGTCAAATAAACCTTGTTTTGTTCTCTCCTTGCAGCGCCCCCACAAAGCAAATGCAGAAGAAATGACCAAGTATCATAGTGATGACTACATTAAATTTCTGAGATCTATTCGCCCTGATAACATGTCTGAGTACAGCAAGCAGATGCAGAGATGTAAGCTATGCGTATGGTATTGTAGCTTCTAGCCTGAATAGCTGTAGTCCTGGGAACCCTGGTTAGCTCTTAGAGCTCATTGTCAAAAGAGCAGGGAGAATCTTATGAAACTTGTCTTTTTTTATTATTATTTTCATGTTAACCTAACCACTTAGATTATTTTTTTGCCAGAGTTCCACACTGTTTTCCTCCATTGTGGTTCTGTCCCTAACTCCTTTGATCTTGAGATTTGGTGGAAGCTCTTTCATCTTCTTTTCTAGCTTATAAACGGAACAGTGTGGACATACCTGTACAACAGATATTCTGCATAAGCAACTTGTAACCTAAGGTTCTGGAGTTGTTAATAATGGTGACGTTCTGGGGACCAACTTTCTCAGATATCGGTAGGATGGGTTTTTTTGAAGCAGGAGTACTGTTGTTGGTCACAGCATGGTAGATATGCAGAGAGCCGGTCTTTATTTTAGAATCTGTAGATCTATGTAATGTTTTCATAATCTGGGAACACTAGTGTCACTATTTCCTATTGTAATAGAAGGTATATTGTTGGTAACTGTCTTCCTTTTGGGGATATTTCTAGAGATCTGTGGAATTCATGTCCTTACCAGTATAAAATATTCTGTGATTTTTATCAGTCAGCATCAAGAAATCTGGCTGCTTAAATTGTGGCTTCACAATTCGTTCTATTCTGACTAAGATTTAGATCCTGCAAGCCCTGAATTCAAATTGACTTCAGCTGAAGTTCTGTGCACTGAAGGCTTTGGGGACCAGGCCCTCAATGCTGAAAGTGGTGTTAGTTTCAGTTCTGATGTCACACCTGACAGGCAACTTCATCTGTATTATGCAGGATGTTGGACTAAATGACTAAAGTTCTTTCTGGCCTTAGAATATCCTTAGAGGCATGGATTTTTTTTTTCTCTCCATGTGGAAAAATCTTTTGCAGCTTTCATGTTATAAAATCTTAAATACCTTTTCAGACTTTCTGCAGCTCTGTGCTAACATTTTCCAGCAATTAATAGGTAATGAACTATAGTTTTCTGGCTGATTTGGACAAATAATGGCTAGGAGTTCACTAAAACAGTATATTGGTTGTGTGCACTCTCTTCATTCCTGAAATCTGTAGAATTGTTGGCCATGGAGCTTATTTTTATGAAGTGTATATGTAATCTCCTGTTAACTCTTGAAAGAGTTAGTCTAGAGAGTGAATTATATGCACTTTTAAACTATTGTGAGCCAAAATGCACACCGTATTTAGGCACCTGAGTGTAACGACTAAAGGAATGAGTAATATCTGTAATCTGTACCAAAGTACTTCCTGGGGTAAATAATATGCCTTCACATACTAAAGTACGTATTTACACAAGCCTAACTGCTTACCACTGAGACTGGAATGGCTCATAAACACCCACACTGGTCTCCCTCTGGTCAGCTTGGCATTTTCTATATTGTACTTCAAGCAAGGGTTTTACTTTAAGGAAATTAAATGTGAAATTTTTTTAGTACGTATGGAGGTGAGACAAAAGCCAATTCACAATTCAGTCCAATGACCCCTCCTTGACAGGGCTTGCAAAATATATCCTCCACCACCTAGCCAGAGGACTAATCCTATGAGCCAGAAATAGAGATTAAAGATGGAAGTGATGGGGCCGCACCACCCAAGTGCAAGGACAATGCCTGGTGAGGAGCTTAGCCTCCTTTCTGCTCTTAGCTGTTGAGAAAGCAGTGGGTGCTGGGATTTCCACAGGGGTGCTATCATGGGGACTCCCATCTTTGATATGAGTGGCCTAATGGGTAGGGCACTGGACTGGGATACCTGTGTTCTATTCCTGGCTCTGCCACTGGCTTGCTGGGTGACCGTAGGCAAGTCACTTTGCCACTCCATGCCTCAGTTTTCCCATCTATACAATGGAAATAATGATACTGACCCCCTTTGTAGGGTGCTTTGAGGTCTGTTGAGGAAAAATGCCATATAAGAGCTAGGTAGTAATATATTGGGCTCTGACTAGTGGGCATATCATACATATGATGCTCCTGACCCTGCTCTAGCTGTTGGAAATGAGAGAACTTTTTCTCTTCCCTGTCCAGAGCCACATATTGCTGTAAAAGGCTTGATTTCCTGGCTGCTTTGAAGGGCTTGGTGGGAAGAGGTCTCCGTATGAATGAATAGCTCCACCATTTGCTTCTGCTTATACAGAGGGCCATATCTTTGCCAAGCAGAAGCAGTCACACTATTAAAAATTGTCCGTTTTGCTGCTGCCCACAAGGTTCTGAATGGTAGCAGTGATACTAAACGGTCTCTTTAATCTCAGTCTATCGATAGATATTCTGTCTGTCTGAAGACTCAAGAAGATTATATTGCAGCCATAAGGGCTAGAAATTTAATTTGTTGTAATGGGAAGCTTACATTCTTCAGCAACAGACCTTCCCACTTGCTGGGAATAGATTCCCACACATCTCTGATGAGGGAACTATTCAACTATTGCTAATTACCATGCCCCACTGGAACACTTGTACAAATTGGAACATTTCGTTTTGACTCTCCTGATTCTTACAGTCCATAAGAAACGAGTTCCATTTAAATCTGGAGACTGCTTAAACTTGCTCATTCAACTGTACTGTCTCCATGATTTTTCACTAGCCTTTTTGGAGGCGAAGAATTGAATGAAAGCAGCATTTCACATGCTGGGAAGATTCATGCGAGATGAGTCCTGCCTAAGTACAAAGGGAAAAGTTCCACTCAACTTCATTACAACATACAGATTTTTGTAAAAACAGGTTTTGCAAAACATAGGCCCTATAAACCTTTTTAAAAATCATAAAAAGAACAGGAGTACTTGTGGCACCTTAGAGACTAACAAATTTATTAGAGCATAAGCTTTCGTGGACTACAGCCCACTTCTTCGGATGCTCTAATAAATTTGTTAGTCTCTAAGGTGCCACAAGTTCTCCTGTTCTTTTTGCGGATACAGACTAACACGGCTGCTACTCTGAAACCTGTCTTTAAAAATCATGTAAGCATTTCTAATAGGAAATAAATGGTTTCCCTGCAGTGTTTCCAACCCAAACATGCTACAGGATTGAGAACCTAGAAGAAAAATTTGCCTTTTTTTTTTTTTTTTAAATCTAATCTATGAAATACGCAAAGTAAATGAATAGCATACCTCATGAGACTCAAACTGAACTTTTGAAATGTTCAGTCTTGATAATCTAAGGTGATGTTAGTGACATATTGAAGGAGACCTGTTTACAACGTGTGTGGTTTTTTTTTAATTGATAGTGTCACGACTCACTTTCTAACACAATTAACTGACAATTGGGTTTTATTATAGCTTATTCCACTAGGTGGTCAACTCTAGTGTAGATCCAGAGTGCATGTGAAATGCTGGTTTCATTCTTTAGTGTCTTCTCAAAGTGCAGCAGGGGACTTGCACTTATAGCAACTCTCTGTACCAACGGAGAGCTTTTACAACCTTAAGTGCAGGTTCTGTCCTTTCCTGCAAGCTGTCACAGTAATGGCAGTGGGCTGAGCAAAGACTGAAGGGAAGGTTGCATCAACTGACTACTGATGCAATGAAGTCTTTAGTGAAGGGATGATTGTCTACTTCTCATTGAACACTTTATTTATTATATACATGTAAATTAAATAAATGATGCTCATATATTTGATGCCCTACTGAATCTGTTTATGTCCTTAAGTTAGATTTACAGCATAAACTTTGCCTCTGGTATGCAAGCTTGTCCTGCTAACGCTTACTTATGTCTTTCTTTTTCAAGTCAATGTTGGGGAAGATTGCCCGGTGTTTGATGGGTTGTTTGAGTTTTGTCAGCTGTCTGCAGGAGGCTCTGTTGGTAAGCACAAGAATCCTAGATGCTTTCTCTTTTAGGAGAATGTCCATAATGTCGCTCTGTCAGAAAAGAAACATGATGTTGGAGACATTTCTAGATTCCGTAAAAAATTGGTCTGACATGTTGTGATCATTCTCAAGCCCCGATGCATTGGAATGAGATTGGTCAGTGGTTGAGAATGCTTTATGACTGTATGTAAGGTCTGAGTCTTCAACATTAGCCATATTCTCACTCATCCAAAGATCATTTAAGTGGTCATGTTGAGGAATTTCTGTGTATGGAATGAAAGCATCATGAATGACTTTGTTTCAGTAAAGCTAGCCCTCTGTTGTTGAAACCTTGGTTTATTTAAAGATATCTTGTTTTTTATAAAAACTTGCTCCAGGTCTGTGTGACCACAGCCTCAGAGCAGGTGTTTTGTTTTACAAAAAGAAATCCACTTGTCTCTCTCTTTGGATAAGAAGGAAAAACAAAAGCAGGAAGATTTCAACAAACTCTCTAAAACCTGTATCATTTAAAATAAAATGGCATCCTTATTTGTGAGTTTTTGCCACAGTGTAATGCAGCGTTGAGAGACTTTTACTGTACATGTGCTTAAAAGCTTTGTGGCTTACTACAGACTGATAGATATCCTTATTTTCTGAAATATAAATCCTGACTACACTCAAACTCCAAAAAGATAAACATATGCTTGTCCAGCTGACAGACACATCTGAAGTACCTATTCCGGTCTCTTATCACTAAGGCTCTGATCCTACAAAAGGATTCATCTGTGCTGACCCTTAGACCCATGCAAAGTTGCACTGAGCATAAGAATGGCCATACTGGGCCAGATGGACCTTTGGTCTGACCCGCATGGAACTACACAGTGGAATTGTGTGCAGGCTCTAGGGTTTGTGGGAGGTCCCTTTGCCTAGCTATCTATACAAAGGACTAAACCAAGCTAACTGTGTACATGACATAAAACTATCCATGAAAGGTTCTCTTTAGGAAACTGATAAATAAAACTAACCTGTACTTTAACCGTGACTCGAGCTAGCAGGCTGTGGACCTGTTTTCAAATCAGGCTCCCCATTTATGTTCAGAACTAGAGGTGTGGCATGGGAGCAAGACTGTGCTGTAAAAATAGATGCTTAATCTGAGCCCTCCCAGCATCTTTACATTACACTGATCTCTCTTCTACAGAGATATTACACTAGTGTCACCCAGTAGTGTCACCCCAGAAGACCCCAGAGAGTCTTCTGCCTTACTGGTTTGTATGAGAAATCCAGTTTTTAAACCTTTGATATTTGTACTGTTATACATGCAGGCATATGGAATGACACGTGACCCCACAGGGCATGCTGCCTTTGTGTGTTCTCCAGAGTTTGTCAGGGCTCTATTCTGTCTTTCTTGCTAATGTTCTGCAATTCTTCTCCCTGCAGCCAGCGCTGTGAAGCTGAACAAGCAACAGACAGATATTGCTGTGAATTGGGCAGGAGGCCTTCACCACGCTAAGAAATCGGAGGCTTCTGGCTTCTGTTATGTCAACGACATTGTCTTAGCCATCTTGGAGCTACTAAAGTACGTGCAGTACTTCTTATCCCTTTTGTTTGTCCTTTCTGCTGCATTTTCTTTGAGTCCTTTCCACTTTCTTCCTAATTTGCTCCTTTTTGTTACCTTGTTAGCTGTCTTTTCTCAGGAGGGCTTAATCAGACGTCTTTTTTTGGATGCAGTGCCCTCTCTTCAGCAGGGGTTGCTGTACTTATGGTATGATGCAGTAGATGAAAGGCCTCTTTGGTGCTTCTTCCTTGGCACAAAAAAGTGGCACTCCTGTAATTTGTGTCCTGATGGTTACCATCCTGGCGACTTTTGGCATGAGGCAGCTCTAAGTAGGAGGCTTGGACATAAAATGTGCGATTCACTGGTTGAGTCTGTATAAACGGAATTGATCAAAGGTCAGTTGCTGCAGCAATAGCCACTTCGATTTCCTCGGTGATTCTTTTCCGCTGCCAACCAATTCAAGGCGCATGTCAGTGCGCTGCGTCTGTTTTGCTGAGAGACTCCAGAGAGAGACAGCAAATTGGTAACCATACAGCCTGGGGGTTAGCACCAAGTTCTTTACTCTCCTCCCATTTGCTCTGCTGCTGAAGACCGTTTCCATTCTGAAGAAATGCAGCATTTTGACTCCCTTCTGATTCTAGGTACCACCAGAGGGTGCTGTATATTGACATTGATATTCACCATGGAGATGGCGTGGAGGAAGCCTTTTACACCACAGACCGTGTCATGACTGCATCCTTTCATAAGTATGGAGAATACTTCCCAGGAACAGGGGATCTGCGGGTGAGAATGGAGGCTTAGTAGAAACTTCCCCTGGAACTTGATTTGTTCCATCTATTCACTATCCAACTAATTTCACCAAAATGCTGTTTCTGTGTTGGCTGGTTTAGATGGACACTCTCAAAATGGCAGCCTTTGTTTAATAAGAAATGTGTGTGACAATTAACTTTTGTAACTCACTCTTTGAGGGAGTGCTGAGTCTCTGTGGTGTTATATCTATTATACAGTAACAATGCCCAGACATCAGATGTCCGTTAGTCTGCAGCCTCGTAGCGTGGGACTCTGAACATCGCATCTTGGTGGGCCGTATTTATTGGCAAACTGACTTCCATGCTCCCCTTGTGGCCCTATTGCTTTGATCTCACAAGTTATGCACGGTCTGGCCATGCCAGTCCTTGAATGGGAGACCTACAAAGGACCTTGTGCTGCGGAAATGGTACTGGTGATTCAGCAGGTGGCTTTCCTCCCTCTGAGTTGGTGCTGAGTCTCATGGGCCCATGCTGGGACATGGTTATCGGGCGGTGCTGTCTTTCAAATGAGACACAACTGTGGTCCTGCCTGCTTCTCAAGAGGTAGGGAGTCATGGTCTGATACCAGTTAGGGTAATGGCATTCTCCTGACCTAAATTCCCTCTTGAGTTTTAGTTGGGTGTAGAATTGTTATATGTAGACTGTCCTAAGTTAGGGGGTGATACGTGCTTGTAGCTAGCTGCCACATTCGATCCTAGAAGCGGCCACACTACAGCAGTGAGTGAAATTCTTTTTTTGTCAAGTGCGTTGGTATGGTACTGTGCACTGTAGATAGAAGATATTGAATTGTTTTTAAAAATCAAAACTAAACTCTTGTAAGATTCCTCCAACTGTAAATACTGCAGGCTCAGCCTGGTATCGGACTGCAGCCTGATTTGCATTTTGCTCTGTACGTCCTCGCCAACAGTGTAGAGTCTGGAACTGGAAACTTGACGGCCAGTTTTCCGCTTGCCTTGATGTGGGAGAGAATAAAATCTGGCTTTTCTGCAGCGCTACTGGATCTGCACAACATACAGTTTTTACTAGCGGAATGTACAACTGAGAACTCGGACACAGAGTGAGACAGTAGATGTCAGTAGGAATTGATCCTTCCCATGTATCCTATCACAGCAAGATGCTCTTCGTGTCTGTTCCTGGGATTGAACTTTCTGGGGCAACCAGTAAAGTATTCTCAGTAGAGCATCCTTGCTTGTGGAACCTGTTTCCTCTAAAAAAAATCTGCTATTGGCTTGTAACTGGGGCTGATACAAGGCCCACCTGTTTGGACTTTTTAATGACCCTCTCAACGAGGCCCAAGTTTCATAGAACTTGTGACTCCAATTTGACTCAGTTGAACGTTTGACTAGATGCTGAGGCAAGGGCTGTCATGTCAGTAGAATTCCAAGGTGCTGTTTTACTCCCTTTCTTGATTATAACCTCGCATTACTCTCCGTTAGCTATGTAATGTCTAGATTGATTAGTTGAATGCAAAGGCCAAATGTATCCACTTACCCCACGGCTAATCCTCTGAAGTCACTGGAATCATGCCCGCTGATGTCCCCAAGTGCCTTGGTGGAATCTCAGACTTTCCTTTCTGCGTTGGCACATATATGTTGGCGTTTCTCTGGTGACCCTGTGGTCTTTCCTGTCTCTCACTGTAATAGGATATTGGTGCAGGCAAAGGCAAGTATTATGCTGTCAACTATCCTCTCCGGGACGGAATTGACGATGAATCCTATGAGGCAATATTTAAGCCGGTAAGCCTCTTTTTCTGAGTGAGTCTTGGATGCTGCTTTGTCTTTTTCTAGTGGCACTCTGATGAGGGGAGATGCAGTCCTGTGCTGTAAGATTCCCTAGTGTTTATTCCTACTTGACAATTATAGTGGGTCACTTGTAGACTCTTATCTGTAAGAGCTTCAATGTCACCAATATGGGAGGGAGGCAACAGCCAGTGAAGCATCAGTGAATATCTCCATGTCAGCTGCTGACATGGATTTCATTGTGTTGCTGTGACACCGTCCCAAGGGAGTGTGTAACAACAGATTTCTTGTCCAGGTGATATCTAAAGTGATGGAGACGTTCCAGCCTAGTGCAGTTGCCTTACAGTGTGGATCGGATTCTCTGTCAGGGGACAGATTGGGCTGTTTTAATCTGACCATCAAAGGTAAGAGGACACTACTTCTAGCAAAGCAGTCAAACCAGGGCGGTGGCCTTGAGGAAAGCTCAGACATGTAAAATACAGTATCTGTGGTGGCACTTGTGTGATTGATGTAATCACTGTGTTGAAAAGCTTACTGTCCAGTTACCCAGTGAGGCTGTGAACTTTCTCCCATTCCCTATGCTGCAGGTCATGCCAAGTGTGTGGAGTTTGTAAAGAGTTTTAACTTGCCTATGCTGATGCTAGGAGGGGGTGGCTACACAATCCGCAACGTGGCTAGATGCTGGACTTATGAGACTGCTGTGGCTTTGGACACGGAAATTCCAAATGGTAAGACTATATCTTGTGTTGTATTGAGAGGATGGGTGTCTAGTAATAGAGCTTGGGGAAAATTTAAATTGCTCTGAGTAGCTGTAGGAGACCTGTGAAGTAGCTTGGACACTTCACTGGGTGCTGATTTTTATCGTGTTAGAGCTCTCTGAGCTACCGCTGTGGATGTGATGTATTCTAGTCCTCTAGTGCCTCCTTAGAAACCATTTTTCCCCTACAGCACACAATGGTTGGTGTGTCCTGGGGTTAAAGCAGCGAATAGTCTTTGGCCCCACTGTCACAAAGTTTGTTTTTCTGAGCATCCCAGGAGAGCTCCAGTCATCCCAAAAGGAAATGTTCCATTTATTCTCATAACACCTTGAACCTCATGTGATGTTTGCTGTTTCGATACCAGACCAGTAACCAATCAAGGTTATTCTGTGTTCTAATCTTTGTGCAGAGCTTCCATATAATGACTATTTTGAATACTTTGGACCAGACTTTAAGCTCCACATCAGTCCTTCGAACATGACCAACCAGAACACCAATGAGTATCTTGAGAAGATTAAGTAAGTGTTGTCTGTTACTCCTAGCAAGATTGGTCCCTTACACTGGGGGCTTGTTTCTGTTAATGCCTTTTAGATCACCAACATGTGGGGGTTTTGGTTTGTGTTTTTGCTGGTTGTAGGCAGCGGCTATTTGAGAATCTACGCATGCTCCCTCATGCCCCTGGTGTCCAGATGCAGCCGATTCCCGAGGATGCCGTGCAGGAGGACAGTGGAGATGAAGATGAAGAGGATCCTGACAAACGCATTTCAAGTAGGTGCCCGGCTGTGGGCATAAATTGCCTTGCGGGATCATGGACCATGCTGCTGAACCTTCCCTTGGTGAAGCAGTGCTGTTGCTAGATAACTTCCTTAATGAAAGAATCTAGATTTAATATTAGAGCTCGAACTATTGCCAAAGCCTCCTGTGGGGAAATAACTGATGAAACACTGAAAGCTGCACTGTCCGTTTAGACAGGCTCCCGCTGTTCTAGCAAAAGTCGCCCTTTAGCTGTGAAAACACTAGCTTATATCCAGGCTGTCTTATGCCCTTTGGGTCTGGGAGTCAGATTTTCCCAGTGTGAAGTTAGTTAACCTGTTTGTGCTGGCAGCTCTAGACATCCTGCTGTAAACCTAACCCAAGGCACACATACTTGTTACACTGAGAGATCTCCGGTTCTGACCTTGGCTGCTGCAAGTAGCTGGCTAAGCTGTGATTCTAGTAGGATTGTTGTATTGCTGCACAGTAGTAAAGATTTTTGGCACGGCAGAGCATTCCACATGTACCTTCCTAAATATGTTTATTGCCTTACGGACCCCTGGGAAAAAGACTCCAGTGTGACTGAGGTAGCTTCTCCTTCTTTGCTCTCAGTGCGCTCTGCTGACAAGAGAATAGCCTGTGATGAAGAATTCTCAGACTCTGAAGATGAAGGGGAAGGTGGTCGCAAAAATGTTGCCAATTTTAAGAAGTCCAAGCGCGTAAAAGCAGAAGATGAGGAGGAGGAGGAGAAGAAAGGTGGGTGTAAAACTGGAACTAGCCGTATGTCGGACTGCTCCCTAGAGCAGGACTCTGTAATGTGAGGGATGAGTAAAGCTGCGTTTTTGTTGCAGAAGTTAATGTTTCTGCGGTTCATCTTATAGATTGCTGACGATTGATGTGTGAGAGATGACATTTGAACCACTCCACTAACAATGGGAACCTTGAAGGAGCTGCCAGAATTAAACCCGGGTTGCCTGGCAGGCTAATAGAGAACAGGAGTTTAGTAACAACACCCCAGTGACGCATGGGACTGACACAGTGCTTAACATAATCTGGAAAGAGCGTGTTGGCGTGGGGTCTCATAATCTGGGGCAGCTGCTTTGATAAGACAGCGCTTAAAGTGCGACCTGGCTTAATTCAAACAAACAAACAAATGTTGCCAGGTCTGTGACCCCGTCTAACTGTCCCCATCCTCGCATTTCAAGCACTGACAGGTGTACTCTCCATGAGTGCTCTAATTTCACCCAGGCTGGGGAAGTTTCTTCTTCCCCAAGGCAAAAAAGACTCTGCTCTCTCCGATTCTGGTTTTAGGTGGGTTTACCAAGGTCAGCTCTGGTCTGGCAACTGTTAAAATCTGTCCTCGTGTCACCATCCCAACAATTACCACGAAGATGGAAAAACAAAGTATTGGGCTTTGAGACAATGTCTGATACTTCTGTGCTATTGCCCTCATCGCTCTGCTCCAGCGGGCCTAATGATGATCATCCCTCTGCTAAAGCTTCAGTGTGAGGCTTTAGGTATTTTGGGAAGAGGAGGAACAAACATCTGAGTCGTCTGGTTCCTTGGGGTTATAGGCGTCATAACCCCAAACTCCTTCAGAATACCACATTGTCTAGCCACTAGCCCTCATTACCTTTGCACCGACTTGCTGCAGTGGGGCCCTCCTAGTGTCTTTCTTTGACAGTTCTCTTCATTGGTAGAGTGAGCGTAGTGCTGTGAATCAGTGGCTAATCTATCTTTAACAAACCACAGGCCACATGTGCGCAAACGCAGCCTGAGCCACTGACCGTTCTAACCTGTTCCAAAGAGAAATGCGCATGTAACAAGTTTAGAATGAGGTGACTGTTAGTGGAGTCCTCAAAACAACTACATAAAGGCTACAACCTGAGCTGTATCATTGCGGGCTCCCTGAGATCTGGTATAATACAGCGTGTTGCCAGATTTGCAAAAATCCTTGTCACTGCCACCCAGAAACATTCTGTGGCTTCAAACACAAGCTGTCTGACTCTCTGCTGGTCTGTTCTTTCTTTTCTTGTTGCTGGGACAACTGCTGTAGTTACTATGAAGATTTATGACTCAGAGTGGAGGACAATGGAATACAGAGCTTCAGGGTGCCACAAGTGGCTCAAAACAGGTTGCTGCCCCAGACTGTGGCTTCAAGTGTGGATACCTGAAGGGTTCGCCGGTTTCCAGACTCTGCCCCACACATGCAGAGTAGCTGGCATTGTCTGTTTTTCTACTGTAACTGCCTCACCAGTGATTTCTAATGTAATTGGACCTCCCTGACTGGTGTCTGATCCTGCCAGGTGGGGCTGGTGAGTGGTTGCTGTTTCTCTGCCTCGTTGCTATTTGGGTTTTTTTCTTTTCTAGATGAGAAAGAAGAGGAAAAAGCCAAAGAAGAGAAAGCAGAACCCAAAGGGTGAGACCTACTTCTGCCTTATGGAATTCCCCCCCCCCACACACACACACACAAGGATGCAATGTGATTTAGGTGCCTGGGAGTTGAGCAGCAGGATGGTTTTCTAGGTGCTCCCTGTAGGTGACTGTTTCTGAGTTTCTCCATCTGTAAATTATAGATAATACCCAAGGCCCTCTTTTGGTAAAGCACTTTGAGGTCCTTGGATAAAAGGTGCTAGAGAAGTGCTTAAAAATATTTTGCAATGTGTGTAAAACTTCATTGTGTGTGTAAGATAAAGACAGATGTTGGTGCATCTGTTAGGACAGGACCTAAGGGTAAAGGCTTTAACATGTTGCTCCACTATTTTGCTACAGCTTGATCACAATCTGATTCTTTTGTCAGTTCCTTAACACACGCTCTCCACTCTTGGTTCTACAGGGTAAAGGAAGAGACTAAATCAGCCTAAGATGACTGCAGCTGGACAATACCTGTCAGTACATAGTTACACGTTTGCTTCTCTGGTAGCCTCCCATTCCACAGGATTGATAGTTTATATGTTTCTGTATATATTTCTATATAAATATATAAATGACTTAAGAACTGTAAATTATTCCTTGCTGCATTCCGCTGAGAGCAGCTGGGGAGGGTTCTGAGTAGACAGACCTGCACTAGTCAGAATTAGTGACGGGGAAGTTTCACTCTTGCCTTCCACTGCCTCTCTGGTGTGTGTTTTTAAAATCATTTTCCTCTTCTCTACCCTCTCTTTGAAATAGCCCTTTGGAGAATACTGAATATTTTTTTTTTTTTTAAATATAAAGTAGAAATAGTGTCTGACTTTCAGGTCAGGTGGAAATATGGCCATGAAACTTTGGGAGAACTTTTGAGTTCCCAACTTATGCCTGTGAGAGAAACTGCTCCTATGGTCTTTGGTCCAATTACACCATAGTAAGTAACGGCAAGCTGATGCCAGTTCTCAGGGTCGAATAGTGCAGTTCTTGACTAAAGTTGACTATCTATCGCAGTGGATTTGTGGAAGGAGTTGAAGCAGTTTGAAAGCAAATATGTAACGTTCCCTGGTGTATCAGCCCAAGGTGCCCTGTTCTAAGGTATAGATCTGGAGAGCACAAAATGAAAACTGCCACCTAGCTGGTGTTTTAAATAAAACTTTCTAAAGTGGATTCTTTTAAGTCAAGTTAGTGTGGCAGCATATACATCTCATATGAGAGAGAAGGGCTCAAAAGAATATTTTTCTTCATATACCAAAACCCCTATGTGGGGGGAAATGCATTACTGCCTATTGTCCTCCTGCGTAGCTCTCCCTGCTTTTTCCCCCCTCTCAACTACCTGTGATTACATAATGTGCATTCTGAGTGCTGATCTAGGTCCTAGACTGAAACCACTACAGAAATCCCAAGTCAGCTAAAGACCAGCTTGTGAAGAGCCTGGTTGAAGCTACTTGTCAATGTGGCACTTGCTGAAAATTCTCATCTGATGTGAAGCACAAATGTTTTTAGATAGGACCTTTCTCCTTGTTGTCCAGGCCAGTAACTGGGGGGAACCTTTTTGAACCTGCAACTTAAGCTGCTCTCTTTGTAATGCAACAGCAGCGCCCCCTGTCGCTTGAGAACAGAACTGGCCTTTACCTTGCATCTCACTTCTCATAACTAATCATTGGATGAGCTTTCTGTGAAATGCTTCACTGAGCTCCAGCCTTGCAGAAGTTCTGGAGGCAGCTTTCACTTGCTGTTTTCTCAGGGGGATACCTCTGTCCACTAGAGCATCTGTACCTCCCACAGAGCGCTGCTGATGGTTTCAACTCCAGTAATGCTGCTAACTTAACACAGGTTATTTTTAAATGTTTTATTTTTGTAAGTACTCTTCTCTTCCACCATCTCTAGTAGCTGCCTGCGGCTCCTCCTGCTCTTTTACGTTTTTGTGAAGTGAGAGATCACTGTATCTGTGTGTCGGGGGGGAAATATATTGTGGTTTTTTAAAAGATGCTTTTTATTTTGAAAATCTTTGTAATAAAAATGACACATTTCTATGTTGGTGTGAATCTTACCCTTCTTTGTGGTCAGAGGACGAGGGAGGGAGGGAGGGGATCTACTTGTTGTAGATCGTAGACTAGTGATGACAAAATAATATAGATCACTGTTGAAAAACTTAACCATTGAAATTTGAGGCTTTGGGGCATTGCTTAGTGTGTCCTCTATCCCTATTGGTAAGAATACTGGCGTGTATTCATCTTTTGAAGCCACTGTATTTATAGCAGGACTGAATTTGCTCTGTTGCTCATTTCATTTACAGATCCCTGTATAGGCCTTACTTTCCTTTCAACTTTTTTGTTTTGTTTTTTGTTTAAAGTGTTCACAGTATCCTAATTCTCCAGCTGCCCCTTTGATGAATGGCGGGGTCTGTTTGACATGGTTCCTGCATTGTATCCCCCCGTTACATTTTACACTAAGCATTAGAGAGGCATTTCTTCTCTCTGCTCCCTTTAAGCAGCTCTCAGCTGTTCTTGTGCAGCACTGTCCTCACTGCAACTGGGGTGTGCACCTTGGTTTGGATTTCCCTTGGAGAACAGAGTAGGTCAAGTCTTTCTCCTTGCTTAGAACGTTGTTTCAGTCCTTCCTGAAGTTGATTATCTTCAGTCTGCTACTTAATTAGGGGGCAGTTGACTTCTGCCACTTGGGCAGTGACTGCTGGTATAATTGGAAGAGGGAAAAAATGGGGTCAGGCATAGCACTGTTGTGTTGTAGTTCAACTGAAATCTAGAAACATCTTAAATGAGATGAGTGGGTTATTGTGCCAGATTCAGTTCTAGAACTCTTATTTGCTATTGTGTAAGGTACAGAAAATCAAAGGTTCATAAACTAGTATTTCCCTACATGGGGAGCAACCTATTCCTGCAGCAAGCCTCGTGATGGATCATAATTAATCCTTTTAGATCCCTTTGTCAATTAATTTGAAGGGGAGGATGGGCATCTCTTCATTTCCAAGGGATGAGGCAGTGACTACAACCCATATTATATTGTCAGCTTGTGAACATTACCATGCAAGTCTCTGTGGTTCAGTAGTACTCAAAATGGCTGCCACACAGCTCTCCAGTACTGGTACAGTTAACGCTATAGCAGCACATACCATTGCATGTGTAAGAACATAAGTTGTAGAATGATCCCTAGCGGTAAGGGAGCTGTGCCCATTTCCATGGACCTGCAGCATGTACCACCTTCAAAAAGGTAAGTTAAAGAGGTGACTTCTTCAATTCTGCAGGACACTATGGACAACACACCAGCTGTGCTGAAGGTACCAGTTTCATAACCAGCCCTTATGTATTGGAGATGAGACTTGAGCTAGAGATCAGTCAAGTTTAGCCTCAGAGCACTGATGGTAGGGTGAATGCTCTACCACAGGATAGTTAATGGGGTAAAGTACTTTGCCATACAGAGTGATTCTACTAGAGCAGCTGTCAGTCATTACAGGTAGCAATCCACCTTTTGCAGGAGAGGCCTATAGCTGCACATTTCCCCTGGGCACTGTCTCACTGACTGGGGGACACCTCAGCCACAACTTATCTAGAAGTTTATTAAAAAGGACTCCTGAATGAGATTAGGTACAGACTAGAGCCCCAGTACAATACAAACAGCCTTTAGAAGGTGCAGCCTTGTCATCATTGTTGCCCTCTGGTTTTGCAGAAAAAGCCTGGCCTCTTGTTAAGTGAATGGAGAAGACTCCACTTGTTTAGTTTTCCACCTGTATCATACACTCCTAGGTGAGTTTGGACAAGCCACCTCATCTCTGCCTGAATTCTGACTGTAAAGTGTTTACTTCCCTAGCTCAAGGGCTCTAACTTAAATTAATTACTAAGTGTTCCCCCTCTCCCAGTGATCAGCCATGCATCTCTTTCACAACCCCAGTCAAGTCATTACAGGCTTTGTCTATTACCTATCTCAGAACTGGAAGGTCATCAAGTCCAGCCCCCTTCCTTCACTAACAGGACCAAGTACTGATTTTTGCCCCAGATCCCTAAGTGGGCCCCCTCAAGGATTGAACTCACAACCCTGGGTTTAGCAGACCAATGCTCAAACCACTGAGATCAATATGTTGTAGAGGCCATTAACTAAAGAATTCATTTTAGGGAGAAGAGTCAGGTTCACCCAACATGCAAAAACATTAGACAGCATGGGGCAGTCTGGGACACAGACCCTGCAGAACAGGGGTGTGTAGCTTGTCCAGCTTTAGATGTGCTCAAGTCAATTGAGTGCTACTACAGTTAGGAATTAAGTGCAACAGCCATTAGGCTAAATAAGCAACTCCAGCCTCAGTATCTCCTTCAGTAGCCTAGACAAAGTCAACAAGTTACCCAGGAAGGGGTCACCATTTATTCCTTTCAAATGTTACAATGAAACCCAGACAATTTTTTTTTTTTTTTAGAGTTAGAAAATTGCAAATCAAATGTTTTGGCCATTAAAAAGTATTTACAGAGAAAACAAAAAAACTTCACATTATACAGTTTGCACTCTCCCTCCCCCACCCCAGAAAAGTTACCCCTTTAGAAGTAAAATTAAACACAGCGGACTTACAAGCTTTATGGTTTTAAGCCAATAGTAAGACATTATAAAAAACTAACCAGATTAGCTTTTAAACTGTTTGTTTCTATAAAAAGCCCAAAATACTTTAAATGAGTCAGAACCAGGAATTTAAACCAAGAAAGAATCCGTTGAACAGTCAGTGGCTTATTGGACTTTGAAAGCTGCTTGGAGGATTAGTGGAAAAGAGGCAGAAGATCAGCAGAGAGCCCAGAGTTTGGTGTAATAGATGGAGTGTGACTAGATTCCAGTTATGTCCAGGATCATCTTCCTCCAGTTTTAAAGGATTCAGGCAAACTAGTCCCAAGTGGTGGTGGTGGGACTCCAGACCAGTTTTCCAACAGTGAGCTGCATGGAGGGGGAAGGAGGGAAATAATTCAGGCATCTTAATGAGGTGTTGTCAGTTCTACTTTGAACATACAGGTGTGTGGGCAAGGCAGCAAGTCCAGTGTTATTGGGATGAGGATGGCACAAAGTCTTTAAGTTATGACCATGTCAGGTGGGCTCTATTCTTCCTTCTGCTCAGTTGCTGCAGGTGTTGTACTGGCCTCAGGCTCCACAGGTTTTGAGGACTCCTCAGGCTTAGCGGGAGCCTCCTGGCTTTCCCCCAGCGGCTGCTCCTGTTCCTCTTTCTCCTTGGCTTCCCCTGCTTCTGCATCTTCCCTTTTAGGCTCTGCTTCCTGCTGCCCCTCGGCAGCAGCCGGACTGCTGTCCACTGCAGCAGCTTTCTCCTCCGCTTTCCCTTCCTGTGTTGTACTGGTCTGCTCCGTTTCATTGGCAGAGCAGCTAGGGTTCTCCTCTCCTTTGGCTTCGGCTTTGGCCTGGTCGTCTGTGGGAGAGGACACAGCAGCATCCCCAGCCTCTTTCTTGTTCTTCCTGAAGGAGATCCCGCTCAGCTTGAAGGGCTTCTTGAAAGAGAACTTCTTCTTCTTCTTGGGGGTCTCCTTGCAGGCTGCAGCACCATCAGGCTTGGCCTCCCCACCGTCAGCAGCTGGGGCTGGCTCGATGGCGTCTCCACTGCCAGACTCTGCCTTGGTCTCCTCGGTGACTGGCTCAGCAGATCCATTGCCATTCAGGGGTGGGGCTTCTCCGTCAGCCTTGGGTGAGACATCCCCATTTATCTTCACATGGCCATTCTCCTAGGGGAAGAGGGAACCATGACATATTAGAGACTAGAGCTAGACCCTGAAGATCCAGAATACCACCACTTCTCCCAGACCTCCCTGCCTTTAGCTGGTAGGATTAAAAGGTGTTTTCACCTCCCAGAGATGAGCTGGTGTTGGCTATAAAACCCAATTCTTGGGAAAATTGATCAGGAGGCAAAAGCTAGGTCAGGAGCACGCCCCATGATATGCTGACTAGAAGTCCAGGGGCTCTAGAGCTGATGAGGCATGGTGGGGGAAGGGGGCACAATGGGCAGATAGGGAGGAATGTGCTGGGGGGTGCAGTTGTAACCCTCTATCTGGAAACCCCCCCCCCCCCCCATAGTCTAATGGAGCAGGCGTGCCCCGCAGTTAACCCGGTGCTGGAGAGCCCGGCAGAAACTCAGTCCCAGGTGGTCAGTTGCCAGCGCAGGTGAGCCGGGCCCTAAATTCAGGAGGATAAAACGGGGGGGTGGGGGGGGGGTTCGCCAAGAGGAACCGCTCCTGCGCCGCCACCAGCGGGCGCTCGCGCTCCACCTCCAGAGCCCGGGCGGGGTGGGGAGCTTGCTGCCGCCCGCCAGAGGCATTGTTGCACGATGCAAGCGGGGGGGGCACGGACGACGCTGCAGTCGTGATTACCCCCCCCCCCTTGCCCAATGTCCGCTTTCCATTAAAAAAGTCACCCTTGTCCCTCCCTGGGGGAGCCAGCCCTGCAATCCCCCGCCCCCGGGTAGAGCCGCAACGGGGTGAGGGGGGGCTCAGCCCCCCAGGAAGAAAACCCCTCAGTGATTCGAATTGCAGAGGTCCTTAGCCTGGCTGCATTCATTGTCCTCCCCAGCAGCGTTTCCCTTCGCGTCTCCTCGCCCCGCCCCAGAGTGCGCCCTAGTGAACCCCCCTGTGTGATCCCCGGGGCTTCGGCCACTGGTGCATGTGGGGTGGGTCGAGGAACGCAGCCCTCCCCACCCCCCATTAACTGGAAGCGCTTAGAAAACGCGTGAGATGCTCTCGCCCCTCCAAACCAGACCCCTCGAGCCGCCCGGGTCCGCCCGCGGGAGCTCGCCGGGGTTCGCCCTGGAACGCGGCCATCGCCGCCCCCACCCCCTGTTCTGGACCCGGATCCTTCCTTTGTTTTCCGCCGAGCACTCGGGGCTGCCCGGGGCTTGAGCGCCAAACAAAGGCAGCCCACGCCGCGATCTCCAGCAAGCCCCGGGGAGGGGGACAAGGAACGGGCGACGGGGAGACCATAGCAGTAAAACACGGGGGGGGGAGGGTATTGGAGATTGCAGGGTGGGGTCGCACCCCTTTCCCCCCCCCATGTTTGGGGCACGATCCCCTCCCCCAGCCAAGCGGGTTTCGGGGGGCTCACTCGCAGGGGCAACCCCAGCGCGCCAGGGCCATGCTTTCCGCAGAGAAAGGAGCCAGGTGGAAGGGGCAGCGCCTAATTCGCCTCCGCAAAGCTGGAGGGTGGGGCGGGGGTGCAAAGGCTTTCCAGTAGCCCTTAGCCCATCCCTAGCGATTCCAGGGGCTTAAGCCTCCCCCCGGAGAGCCCCCTTCTTATACCGGGGGGAAGGGAACAAAGCAAAGATCCAAACGCCCCCCTCCCCGAGGGACACCCCCCCCCCAACCGGGCATTGAAACCCACCTGGCCGTTTGATTTGGAGGGAGACACCGCAGCAGCATCGGCCGATTTCTGAGCCATCACGTCTCCTTTGCCCGGTTTGGAGCCCTGGCTTCCCATGGTGGCTGGAGGGAGGGAATGGAGACGCACGGAACAAAAAAGGATGGTGAAGCTCCTAAAATCCTGAGATGCGGGGGGAGGGAGGAGGGTTAAAGCCGCTCCCCGCTGCCCCAAACTTCTGGGCAAACTCCTGGTAGTACAAAAAGCAAAGCGACAAATCCGAGGAGCGAGGGAGACGCGCCCTCACCGGGGAGATCAGCTCGGTGCCCCCCGTCTCCAGGGTCGCAGCCAGCTCCGCGCACCGAAGTAGGGACCGACGGAGAGGATCACTACGCCCCTCCCCGCCCCAAGCGCCTGCTAATAAGCGCGCAAAAGCAAGGGGCGTGTCGGGTATTTAAACACCCGCCCAATGGCAGGCGTGGGGAGGGGACAGGCAGGAGCTGCGCCCCCAGCACAATGGGGAACGTGCTCGGGCTGGGAGATGCTCAGTGGGAAAATAGGCCGTTTATCCTCCTCCCTCCACAGCGTTTGCAAAGCGGGGTGCAGTGTGTGTGTGGGGGAGTTACAGGGGTGAGCACACGCTAGGGGTGTGTGTGGGGGGAAATGCAAGAGAGGCCGCTGCATCTTGCCAGCCCCGCTCCGTTCTTATTTGGGGAATATCTTCTATTGATTTCTTGGCTGGAGGAAAAAGTGCAGGGTCTGGCCCAATGGGCTACAAGACTTCAGAGCCTCAAGGGAGTTTTTCGTGGCCGGGGGAGGGGAGAGATTGGCGTGGTAATCAAATGATGCCCACCACCGGCAGTGTAAAAATGAAACTGATTGGAAACAAAAGTGAAACCGACCAGTCTGTTTTCACTCTACAAGGTGAGTCAAAGGCAGAAATAAACACATACAGGTGGGAGATTAATTGGATTGTTGCTGTGGTTTTAGTTTTCCAGTTAGTCCGTCTGATTAAACATCGCCCTTCTGTCTGAAGTTTGTACAGTGTGGTCTTACAACTCAGTCACCCCTTAAAATGTCTAGCGCTCCAAGAAGTCATTTTTTTCTCCATTTCCCTCTCACTTTGTCTATGCTGTGCATTTGACAACACTTTGTGTCAAGTTAGTTTCCCTGTTTCTTTGGTTTTTGTTTGTGTGGGACTTTCATGCAGCAACAGGGGAGAGAAAGATCTTGAGCAAAATAAGAAAACGTCATTGTAAAACCACAACAATTTCAAGGCAGATGTAGCATCTGAAACGACATCCAGCTCGTTTTTTTTTAAATTTGACTAGATTTCAAATGGACAGTGTCCCTATAGAGGGTGGTCTTTATAACACAGAAGAGAATTTTCTTTTAGAACCTATGCATGGGCTTCATCTTCATAAGTGCTGTGCACATGCAGCTCTCATTAATGTCAGCTGGAGTTGTCTGCACTCAGCGTTGCTGAAAATCAGACCCTCACGATGTTTAACCTGGCTGTGTCCATTGTAATACATCAGTAATTTCATATGTAGGCCTTGGTCCTGCTAGTCCTTGCCCATGGCACAGCAGGGACACCAAAGATTTCATGATCCGGGGAAGATAGCACATGGGCACACGTAAGGGCATTGTGGTCCACATGCATCGGCTGCTGTAGCAAAGGGATGGGGTACGGATGGAGAATGGGTATGTCTAAGGAGACATGATTTTAACTATGATCATTCAAATAAGGTCCTTGGCTACTGGCTCTCCATGGTGCCCTCATTCCTGCTATGACATGGATTGCACAGCAGTGTTTCATTCCTGCAGGACTGGGGTCCCCTGTGCTCCCATCCTGTTCATCACCTCTTACCTTGGGCTTCTAGGGACATTGCTTCTCCCCAGCCCCATGGTTACCCTGCCGTCTTGGGAGTCAGTGGGCTTGAGGCTCAATGCAAACCGTGAATGCTTGGCTTTAACTGCCCCATATGTAGCTTCGCAGGAGCGCAAGAGCCTAGCGCACCCAGCTGCGGCCTGCACAAGGCAGTGTAGGATCAAGGCCAGCAGCATCTAGGATGGAAAACAATGGGTTGTTGTGTTTGTTTTACCAACAAGGTCATGTTTTGTCTTCCCCCTGCTGGAGCAATATTTCTGTGTTAATTATATTGGGCCACAGTTGTCCTTATTGACTCTTGGTTTCCAGTTGATAAAGCCTTTGAATGGCTGCCATGCGGCTTCTTATTTGTCTTCCTGATCTTTAATCCATATCTCAAATCTGGAGTTGCCCAATTGGCCACAAGGGTTGCAAAGGAGCCATTGAGGATTTACAGGAGTTAAATGCATGCTTTCCGAATTAGCACATGTAGCTAGGCCCCCATTTGCCTGAAAGAGGTGAGTGGGTCTAGTGAATCCATAGGGTGTGTTGAGTAAACACACTGTGATGTTTGAGTTCAGCATGAAAGATTTTGTTCTTAAACAAAGAACTTGAGAGCAACCCCCACCCCCTCTCTTTATCTACTGGGACACAAAGAGAAAACAGCCAGGGAATTGGAAGTTACAGTTGTTGCTCTTTTCTGCAAAAGCAGGCGTGTCAGTCTTGTTTGATGTTTTCTGGCTTTGGTCAGTTTTAGTGCAATCCCTAATGTTATTAAACCATAGCTAATTAATTTTCTTTTTGAGTGGTTGAAGTGACTTTACAGTAGTGCTCATGAAAGGGACCATCTTGACAGCCGTGGAGACTAATTGTCTTCTGTTTATCTACAAAACAGGTACAGTATGGGGAGCCCCATAGCACATCACCAATATTTCTCTCCCCATAACTGGAGTAGAGACAGGAGAATTCCGTCTTTGGAGTCCATTCGTTCCTTGGCCTCTCTCCTGACTCTGCCAACACGGAGGCCAACGGCAGTGCCAGCTTTTGTGGACACCACCGAATAATCATTTGACGGTCCGGTCTTCGCTACACCTAGAACCTTGGTAAGCATGAGTAATCTCTGACATGTGCAATCATGCATGTCAACTGATCCCATTTAGAGTGCCCCATCTCAAGTGTGTCCACCCTCTGGGCCTCTCCAGACCAGCAGCCTCACCCTGTTGGTACTGGTGCATTCTGGGAAAATGTGGACACTACAGCTATCCCATGCTGCCTCAACTACCCGTGCAAAGGGTAGAGAGCTGTAGGGTATTTTTCACAGGGTGTAATACGCTTTCCAATGTCCCCCTTGTGCAGAGATCTGGGGGACAGGAGAACTGGCCAACCCAGTTACACAGACAGGGGTATATGGGGCTGGATACCCGGCAGAAGAACTGTGTTAGATCCCAAATACAGCCTGTTTGTTATGTTAATGAAAGCTCAGTTCCAGGGCATGGTCCAAATGCATTCTCCATATGGTTAGGATCTACGTATATGAGCTATGTTGTTTGACAACCCAGCCTGGGTGCAGTTATAACATCACTTACAGTTCATAGTCCACCTTTCTGGGTCGCCCCTAAACTCAGCTGGGTTTGAAACTGGCATAGAATGAACGGCTCCAATCTCCGGAGCAGTCTAGCCTCCCCCACCCGGGTGGGGCGGTTGTTGTATCCGATTAATGTGACTTCCATCCCTAGCATGACTGTCTGTCTGTCGTGCAAAACCTGTACAAACCTGTGCCTATCTCTCTAGCGATAGGAAGTGCCTGGTAGAGGGTCTGTGGAGTCTGAAAATGCAACTACAGTCATTGAAAGAAAAGCTAAAGCCAGGGCTGGAAACAGGCATGGGAGGAAAATGTCCATCAAATTAGCTGGATTTCCCTGTGTTGGCCAATGTTCTGCTTTTCCAGTGTTTGCAGAGATAAAGAGGTGTCCTGTCCCGTATGCGGTTTAGTTTAGTCTGCATTAGGTGCTGTGTGTGTTATCATTTTGCGGGGGAGAGGGGGGACACCAAACACAAAACCCTCCCTCTTCCTACGAGCCTGCCCCGTAGCAGCGAGCTCTGTGGAGCGGTTGTATTCTCCCTGACACCGCGTAGCATATTATGTCTCGTCTACTCCAGTGAAAGTCCTGGGCTGTCTTTGCCAGTCTGTCAGAGCCGGGTTTGCTGCCGAATGCATTAATGACTGGAATGCTGTATGGGATCAGTGGAGCGGGAGCCTTGGCTGCGTGTTATCAAACACAATCTATACACCCGTCTCCCCTATGGCTATTTACTAGGCAGGGATTTTCCTCTGTGAAGGAACAGGCTAATATTATATGGACGACGGGGCTTGTTTATCGGAAAGAGGGGATTTTGGAGGGGATAACAGGGAAACCTACTCCACCAAAGCTGCCCTGGGCACATTGTGCAGCTGCACGAATGCTACCCAACCTGCCCCGCCAGCGCTTGGCTAGCCAAGTTTTCCATCTGTGATTTCCCCCCTCCCCCCCGTGCAGAACCTGTCTCTCTTTCATTTTGCTTGAGGGGGGGAAAGCGCTTGACACCCCGCTGCTCTCCTGCCACAGCAATCATGGACCAGAGCTGAAGTGATGGGAGGCAGACGTGATGTTTTTAAAGGGCGAACTGTAGTGTGATGAGACAGGTCAGGATGCAGACCTGCAGGGGAGAGGGAAAAAAGCCCCTTTTTCTCATTGGAAGAAATACGATAAATCTCGCTGGTGTTCCTGTAGATTTCATCCCCAAAGATCCCCAATCACCAGCTCTTTCTCGATCCCAGTCCTTTAAACCCCAGGTCTTCTGTGAGGCCACCAAGGAATGTGTTTGTAAGTAGAGGAAGTCCCCTCTGGATTTCTAAGTGGGCCCGGTCTTCTAAGTCTTTGTGAACATTCCTGATTGTCTATCCTTTATCCAGAACTGATCCTAGCAATGGTGGACGTGCTGAATTACACCAGGAGCAGGCCTGTTTACCTCTGTGTCAGGAAACCCCGCTGATGTGTAGATGTCCCGATCCTCCACCCAGATGTGCATGGGATTCTGGGGGCAGTAGTCCATCTGTGCAGATTTGGGACCTAGTCTTCTGACCTTTCAACTGTACACTTTTTAGGGGGGAGGGACTGTGTGGGTTTCTGTTTTGTACCTTGCTGGTACAAGGCAAATGATACGTGACCAATCTCTTCACGCGTGTAATCCCGATACCACTGCCGTGCAGCTACTTCTGGGGTGGAGGTCAGCAGCAGCACAGCACCCTGCACAACAGTGGGGTTTACAACTTAAATTGGAAAAAATCCTTTTGTTTAAAAAGATGTGATTCTATAAAATTACTGTAATAAATGTAGAGGAGAGAAGATGGATGAGCATAAAGGGCCTCCATGGAAAACTCACTGAAGTCAATAGGAGTCTTTCCATTGACTTCAGCGAGCTTTGGATAAGCTCCCAGTTGCAAAACTCCTAGGGATTTCTATGGTGCAGGAAAAGCAGACTCACAGTCTATCTGCTTTTCTACCAGCCAGACTCACCTAGCTGCTTTTCTGAGTACTGTTTGCAGTGTTGTTGTAGCTGCATTGGTCTCGGGATACGAGAGAGACAAGGTGGGTGAGGTAATATCTTTTACGGGACCAACTACTTCTGTTGGCGAAAGCAAAAAGCTTTCAGGGTCCGCGGCGTTGAAGAGCTCGAAGAAGAGCTCTGTGTAAGCTTGGATAGCTTGTCTCTTTCACCAGCAGAAGTTGGTCCAGTAAAAGATATTCCCTCCCCTACCTTGTCACTCCTTGTACTCATCACTCCTAAAAGAGCTCATGGAAGCCTGCCTGCCTCTGTTATTTTCCACTTTCAGAGCCTAGTTAAGATGTTGATGATGATGATTAATTTATTGTGTGTTAAGTGCCAACAGCCTGCAAGACGCAGAAGCAAACATTGTCCCTGCCTGGAGGAGCTTCGAATCTAAGCAAATAAGCAACACACCCTGACCCTCCTACCTTTGTTATGCCTTCAATTTGCATGCAAGAATTAGTTTGGTTAGTTATTCATTTATATCGAGCTATTCACAAGTGTCTTATCACGGCTAGTGCATCTTAACCAAGTTAGCAGCTCCCTCCACCCGCCCAGCACAAACAGTGAGACTCAGAATAAAAGAGAGAGCCGTTCATGTAGCTTTAAAAATAGCAATGGTATTAACTAATTATCTCTCTCTGGGGAGAGAATTCCAGCAGGGAGAATCTGGCCAAAGCTGCACTAAGCCATTGGGAAAGGATGGATTGTAACAGATTCTGACACCGGCATAGCAGGAACTTGGAGAACAGCTCCTTCAGACATCCCTTGGCCCTTTCAGAGTCAGTGTTAGGCTATTAAATCCAGATTTAGGCCTTGCCTGCGCTCCAAAGCTGTACCATTTTCATTATAGTTAAAGGATAGTTAATTCTGTACAGTCCACACGATACCGCTTCAGCTCAGTAGAAAGGTGTTTATACTGGTAGAGTTCCAAGGAGGAAGAATACGCTCTATGGGTATAAGGCACCCTAGCCCTATATGAGTGCAAGGTACTATTATTATATTGGTGTAACTGCATCCACACTAGGGGTTGTATAGCTGTAAAAAAAATCACAATCCCACCGACTTAGCTATTCCAATGCAAAAACTATGTGTGGACCAGGATTCCTAGATAATTGACCTGATGTTCAGACACCTTAAGCACTCAGCAGCTCTCACTGGTTGTGACAGGTCTGGTTTTCATCATGCCCGCTGCTTGTGGGAATGACCGAATGGCAGGGTAATAGTGTGTGAGTAATGAGGGCAGTGTAGATTGGAAGGTAAAGAGTGGACGGAGTAAATGGGAGAGCAGCCAGGAGGCAATTGTGGGAATTAGTGAATTACACCCTGCAACCCCCTAGCCTTCAAAGCACTGTTTGTATTTGTAGCAGAGGCATAGGAACAAAAAGTGTCTTGCCATGGTGGATTTGTGACTAAAACAGCCTCCTGTGTCCTGGTCCCACACCTGACCCACTGGAACAGGTGCCGTGCTGTATAAGTTACTGTAGCGACTGGGATAGGGGTGGTGAAATTGAGAGCAGACTGTTGCCCATTCAACACTAGCGTGAGTGGGAACTGTCACCTTGATGAATTACTGAGGGGGGGGGTCTGCATGGTGCTGCTCAGGAAAGTTAAGCCAAATTAACTAACAGTGTGAATTTAAAATGCACTAGTTAAACCCCTGTGTGCTCTCACTCAGAAGCAAAGTGGCTTTCGTTTGCTTTAGCTTAATTCACTTCCGAAGTGGAAGAGAATGTCCACACGGGGGTTTATAACGCACTCTAAATACACACCATTAGCTAATTCAGTATAACTTTCCTGAATCCTGAGCATCTCGGTGTAGACATGCCCAGAGTGGCCAGACAGCAGGGTAGGTGGAGATGCCACAAGGAGAGAGAGAGTGAGCAAATCAAAACAGTAGAAAGCTCCCATTTCAGGCACCTGGTTGTGAGGTCATTGTGAGGAGTCACTAAAGTGCTCAGCCTGGCACTAGGTGTGGACCAAACCCTGCTGAAGCCTTGGCCCTTGCAGGCCTGTGGCATGGCTCAGGAATGTGGTTAAAACGTAATTCCATCCTCTACCCTCCAGATCTGAACTGTGCTTTAACCATATTGTACCTGGCTCCGGCCACGCCGTCGTTCGTACAGCGTAGGCTTCTGCAACGGTGCGTTTGTAGCGACGTGCTTTCTTGGATGGGATCCCTCCGTTACTTCCGAGTCGGTCTGTCAGGGTGGCTGGATATTGCTAGCGGGTATAATGAGGCAGGGCCACAAATAACCGTAAGTGCTGAGGTGAGGAATGATGAGATTTTGCTCAGCCAGCCCCAACTTCTCCCTCTCCACTATACAGCGTTGGGTTACTCGGTGCTGCTGCAGCATTTGACTAGAGACGCGGCACTCAAGAGTCCATCCAGCTTTGGCTCACGGTGTCTGGTACAGGGCATCCTCAGCGACCTTTATGTTCTGGGCAATTTGCAAGGGATTGAAAAGATTAAGGGGGGAGGAAGAATCAACCCTGTGGGTTGTGCAGTAACAACACACTCACTCTTCTGTGTTACACGCAAGGAAAGAGATTACAGCCAAGCCAACAATGGCCAGATTGTGAGCCCTTGAAACACACCTGGATGAGGGGCAGGTTTGATTTTCCAAAGAATACGATCGCGGGTGGGGGCTGGGGGGGGGAGTTTGAAGAGTGGAGGCTTTCAGGAGCGGAGGCGGCTTCGAAGATGATGTTTCCTGGTTTCATCAGCTGACGATACCAGTGGGGTTTGTGCAGAGGCAGGTTGCTGGGAGCGTGCTAGCAGCATGACAGATGGCTGCTTCTCCATGGTCGGGGTGGGTGGGGGGGACGTGACTCTTGATTGGACAGCAGCTTGTTAAGTGCTTTGGGATCTATGGATGGGGGAAAAAAACCCTGTTGCTACTCTCTATTTTTAATTGGGATCATTATGTTGTTGCTGCTACTTGACTGGATAAGGAATGACTGGCCTTGAACTGGGTGATCTCGTATCTAGCGATGCTTTGTGAAGTACCCATCACTGGAAGCACTTTTGAAGAGAAATCAGTGTCTTGTATTACGGAACCTGATATTTACACAGGTGTTGGGTTCTGTAACATGCTTATGACATGGGTTGGTCCTATCTACACAGGCATGACCAAGTCATGAGCAGATCCCATCAGGGCACCACCACCTTTGGGGTAGTGTGTTGTAGCATGATAAATGTTGTCATGCAGGCCACTCCTAAGAGAAAGAAACTGAGGGCCTGATCTCCCCAGTCACCTGCAACTCCATTGAGTCGACTGGAGTGACTCCTGATTGACAGCAGTGTGAGAAGAGAGCTGAGGCTAGAAAGGCTAGCAGCTGTGAGTCAAGAGGGGAGAAAGAGAGAGACACTTTGGCCCTGACCTCTGAGGCCATTTACCGCCTTCTAGGAGAAGCGTTTGAACACGACCCAACCCCAATCAAATAGCCACCGCGTACCAGGCAGGCCGAGGGACAAGGCTTCAGCCAGTGTCTTTGCTGCAGCCCCTTCTCTTCCTTCCGTGCCCACGAATGGTACCAAGCCGGCACCTCAGGAGCTCAGAGTCTTCTACTTCTCCACAGAACAGGCCCAGCGGCATCATGCCAGCTTGCCCTGCGCACAGCCCACCGCCTGCCAGTGAGCCTCAGCCTTCACCTGCAGGGACCCCTGCTCGATGGGAGAAGTCCCTGATCCCTCTGCCGACTGTGGTGATATCTGTGCTACTGAGAACTGCCCCTGGGAATTAGACTGAGGCCTACCCAGTGCCTTGCTGCACATGGCAACAACTGTCAGTTGCGTTTCAGCTGGGACAGATTTGACCCAACATGCCGGAGGGGAAAGACTCCGTATCCCCTGGCCCACCCAGTCTGGGTCTCTCTGGTCAACCCAAGAGAACCGAAGCTTGTTGCATGTTCTCACCAGCGTAGGACACTCACCCCACACACCTTATCTCCCTCGTAGGCTGCACTTGAGCTGCGATAAGGGGCTTCCTGACCCTGACCAGCCAGTATGTTGCCGGTTCGGTGACGTTACGACAGCAGGCTGGCTGCCAACGCTTCTCCGGGGAGAAACCGGGCCATGACTTCCAGCTGGCAGCGGAGGGTGGGAGGGCAGCACGAGAGGGCGTCAGGGTGCTCTGGAGCCCTGGGCAGAGCTCTCTGCCCAGCACAGTCAAGGCTGCTGCTCACTCAGCTTTTGGCAGGAACGTCGCGGACGGGGGCTGAGGGGGGAGCTCATTTTCTGAATCTCCTCCTCATTACAAGGGAAGTTTATAGTGGAAACAAAAGTGACTTTCAGTCCCAGTGGAGCTCGTCCCACTCGATTTCCTCTAGAGTCTCAACGGAGGGGCAGGGAGGGTCTTCCCGTACTCCACACACTCTCACGTGGTGGGGGGCGGGCTGTGTTAGAATGGGGGTTGGACTCCCCCCCTCACCCCTTCCCCAACCATGGGAGCGCGTTAGAGCCCTGGGGAGTACCTGCAACTCCATTGCTTCAGCGCTCCAAGCCCTGCAGCAGACGCCCATCCCCTCTCTAGATCTGGCCCCAGGATTTCGGATGTGGTTCTACCGTGTGGTGGCGGATTAGCCACTGGGCCACCAGGGGCCCTGGCCAATTGGGGCACCCCGTGGCCCGCTCCACCTGGCGCTCCTGCTGGGGAGCGGGGAAAGCTCCCGCACGCCAACTCCACTCCTTGGCAGGAGCGCCAGGCGGGGAAGCCCCCATGCCCCAACCCCATTTCCCCGGCAGGAGCGCCATGTGGGGTGGCTGGGGGGGGGGGACTGCAGGTGGAAGGGGTGGGGAGGAGCCCCCAGTTGCTCTGGCCCAGGGCCCCACAAACCCTCAATCCACCTCTGATATCATGGTTTTGTCCCATCTGCACAGGCAAGGCCAAAAGCAGATAGGTTTGGCACTCCTGCTCCCGTTGGAGTTGGAGGCAAAGCTCCCACTAAGCCCAAGCAAAAGCAGACCTGCCTGGTAATGACCTGTCTGGAGCTGCTGATGTGCACGCTGCTCTCTCCTAGCGAGAACACCCAGAGAAAAATCCCTTCCCTGCCCTAGGAAAGCCCTGGATCAATACAGCAAGGAAGTCACTGGTGTGGGATGATGCATCTGAATCTGAAGCAGATGGCCAACGGGGAGTGCAGTGCTGGCCAGTCACCACAGGATGTTTTCCGGTTTGTTTCCTGCTCTGTCCAGGACATGATGCTACAGGCAATGGTGCTGGAATGCGCGTGGGAGCAGCTGGGGCGCCAGGGAAAAGATCTCGTGTTCCTTTTAGGTTGGAATAGATCGTGGGGTCTTCTGCTTGTGTCGTGTTTACTCCGGTGGAGCCTAAATTGAACTTGGTGGGAGTTTTGCCTGAGTAAGGCCCTTGGGCTTGACAGTGCTGCCATGTGCTGGCCAGGAATCGGTCCCTTTCCATTGGGTCTCTGCTCCAGGCCCATGACTGACCGGCCTCGGAGGCTATGTCTGTGCTACACTCTTAGGGAAAATCTTTCATCGTTACACTACCCGGTTCCACAGGTGGTAGCCAGAGGCCAGACCAGGGCACTAATGTTACAACTGCCCTGCTTGTAGCAAGGCCAGAGGACACAGGGATAAAAATGACGGTGCCCTGTCTGTACAAGTGCCCCCCTTCGCCACCCTCGCTGGAGGAGCTGCACTGGTGCCAGTGTAATGGTGGGAGATTCCCTAAGACGGTCCAGTGCACCCAAGGCCTGCGTGGTTGGAGCAGACACCCTGCACCTCTTGACCAGCAAATTCCCCCTGCTGATCTCCACTCGGCGCCTGCTGCCCAGGAGTAAAACCAGCTTTTTGCCCCAGTCGAAAGAATCATGAAACTGAGCTGCTCAGCCCTAGAGCAGAGAGTTGCAGACTCTGGGGCAACCACCGACCTGACCCTCCTTTGGGATCAAGTTAGACCCTGGCTCCGGGGCACCAGAGCTCCCCAGAAATGGGCTCGAGAACTACAGACTTGCAGCCATTGGACAAAGGCCCCTTCCCGGACTAGGTGGCATCTGTCCCGGGTGTGTAGCTCTACTGATTGGGGCACGGGAAAATCACTTTCTGATGCTCCCTTTGGCACGCTGGGCCCCCACCCCCCCAAAGGCAGCTCTGCAATGTATGGGCCTCTTTCTCCAGGCCAGTCAATGTGTCTTTTTGTTGTGCTGCTGGGGTTTGATGCCTGTGAGCAGAGAGGGACAATACGTGGTATTGTTTCCTTTCAGCAACATCTGACGATCCCGGAGAGAGTGAGAGAGAGAGCGCGCCAGCGTGTGCAGAGGATGGAGATTGGGGGGAGGGGATTTGACCAGGGCAGGGATGGGGGAAGAGCTAACCAGTGGTGTGGGCTGTACTAGAATCTGCCAGGGAGAGGATAGGGAATTACAGCTCCAGAAAATCTGTGTGTGTGTGTGTGTGTGTGTGTGTTGGGGGGGTGGCAAAACATCCGTTGACCTCAACTAGGAGCAAGATGGGGCTGGAAACATGCCATGCAGAACAGCAGCATTTTGTGTCTGGCTGCAGAGAGCTCTGCGCTTTGCACCCTAGTGTTCTGGGGGTGTTTTGAGGGGGCAGGGGTGTTGGGGCAGGTCTCCTCTGCCATTTCCCCTTCTGGGAACAGGGCAACATTCCCGAGGAAGAACCTGCTGGGTCTTTTCTGTGCTTGCTCCTTCCTGTGAAACGGCACTAGCTCTAAGCTCCGTCAGGGCAGGAATGCTCTGTCCATACTCTGGCCTTGACCCTGAGCGAGCAAGTGGAGTTGCTCCTGTTTATTCTTTGCTGCCAGCTCACCATCTTTGGAGAGCAGCTAGACGTGACTCTTCTGGGGCTTCTGCAGAATGATGAGTAAAGGTCAGGTAGAAGAAAGAGGAAACCCAGGGCAGAACTGCAGGAATCTCTTGAAGTTTCCACCAAAGGGGCTTTTCCTGGTCTCCGCAGTTTGCTGCAGCTATTGGGTGAGTCTGAGATGAGCGGAACAAAACCCTGCCTCCAAAGATCTGTACTGGAGGTTTGTGGCTTAGGCCCTCCGGCAATGAGAGGCTGATGCTGATGTGTATGGCAGGGCGGTAGCAGTCTGTCTGGAGAAGATGGAGGTTGTCCTCCATGTAGCCTCCTCCAGTAAGATGAGATGATGATGAGGTGAAGACAGGGCCTGTGTAGAAAATTAATACCGGGGGGAGAGAATAAACCTGGGGCAGAGGATCGGTGCCTTGCTTGATGCCCAACTAAAGCCACTCAGATGCTGTGGTGATGAGCATGGTGTGAGAACCTAGCTGGACGAGGACAGGCGGAGTGGCGAGCGTCACATCCCCCCTGTGCGACCCATGGCTCTCTGGCCCTTGTTCCATCTCAGTCACATTGTTTCTGTTCTCTCCAATACCAAGGCTCCTGGTGCAGGGCAGCCAGTGTCCACCTCACAGAACCACCATCGCCAGCGGCACTGGTTGGCCCACTGGTCAACAGCCTCAGCAAAGAGGTTGTGGGGTCTGGACTCTCTTCCGTCTCCAAGGGGTGGCTTCTCCGTGGAAGCACATAGGTGGGGCAACATGGAGGGGCCTGTGTTGCCCCATTGCATGTGGCATCTGTAGGACTAGGGATGTCTGCCTGGCACCCTCCACTGGCATGGCATTGACTTTAAAATAGCCCTCAGCTTGAGAGAAAAAAACATTTAAAGAAGTTGATGTTACTGTTGCATTAAAGATGACTTTTAACTGGCTGGTGGTTTACAGGCTGGGTGCTGATTCTCTTTGGTCAGATCGGTGGGCACAGAACTCCAGGGCTTAGCCCTGGCTTTGCTGGTGTCAGTGGGGCCCGACTGGCCCCCTGTGTCTGCAGATCCCGGCCCAGGGAGGAGGGGGAACTGAGGTCTCTCTGGAATGGATTGTTTTCTCTGGAGTGGCAGTGACACAATGGATGGCCAGACCTCAGGGGTGGGAGGCCGCGTGCTGTTGTCTTTTTGCAGCCTCTTCCCAAACAGCCTGAAACAACAGCACTGAGAGGTGCAAACTCCCCCATTCACAGTAATGGGCTGTTAACTTTAAAGCCCAATTAGGAGCCCTTAAGTGTCAACACCATTAACCTTTTCACTGTGGCTCCCTCTGCCAGAAAATCCCAGCGAATTTGCAGGGTTAATTCACTTGGGGCAGCATGGGCCCCATGCACAGGGCAGGGGACTGGAAGGGACGATCCCGACTCGCCTTTGTGAAGTGATCAAAGGTTGGCGGAGGAGAAGTGTGATATAAATGCGGAGGATTATTTATGATTGCTGGGAAAGGATAATTCCAGACAAATAACCATGTATCCTAGAGCTTAGAAAGGGAAAAGTCCTTCCCCACTATGTCCCATCCAATGTGTTTCCTGACCAGGGAAGAATCCCCTAAATTCAATGCAGCACGTTTTGAATACATTGGCAATGCGATTTCAGCTCTTCGGGCAACGGAGTTGTTTGCCACCAGCCTTTAAAAGATAAGGGGAAAGTTTATAGCTTGTTTTTAGGCAGGGCTGGCCAAGAAATAAGGCAGGAGTAATCAATTTTTTTGTCAAGGTCAAAATTTCCTGGTCAAGGTCCAGACTCGAGAGAAATGTTTTTCACACCACAACAATAATGATGATGATAATAAGGAAATAAAAAGATTTTGCAGTCCATTCAAAAGCTTCAGGTGGTCCGGATTTGACCCGCGGTCTGCCTATGGACTACACCTGAAATAAGGTTTCTGTTTGTTTTGCAAACACCAAACCAAACCAATAATAATAATAAAATAAAAATGGAGGTTTTGATCTTTGGTTTTGTCCCAAGCGGAAGGAAATCCAGACCTTTAGAAATCGTCTGCAAAAAAGCAGAGAGGGAAAGAGACTCCAGAAGGGCATTTACATGGGATGTGGAAATCCAGTTTCAAATCACTGCTCTGCTTGATTAGGAGTGGGGACCTGAACCTGCATCCCAGGTCATAGAGTGCAGGAAGGGATAGCTCAGTGGTAAACCCAGGGTTGTGAGTTCAATCCTTGAGGGGGCCATTTGGGGATTTAGTTGTGGATTGGTCCTGCTTTGAGCAGGGGGTTGGACTAGATGACCTCCTGAGGTCCCTTCCAACCTGGTATTCTATGATAGAGTGTAAGACCAGAAGGGACCACCAGAGCATCTAGTCTGACCCCCTGTAGATGGAGTCCGTTGACTTTAATATGCTACCCGGTCTGCGATGCTGCGGCGCTGACGTTCTCCATGTAAATCCCAGCTCATGCCCTCAAGCCCACCCCGGGCCCAAAAGGCCAGAGTTTGGCTCTGTTTGTTAGGGGTCGCATGGGCTGGCTTGGGCAGAGCAAACCTCCCAACAGTCCTGGCTTTTGTGGGACTGTACCGCTTTGACCCCCAACCCCGATTGAAGCAAAACATTTCCTGCATTCAGGTCGTCCGGGGGGACGGGAAGCAATGTTTCATTTGTGCCCTGGCACCTCTGGGTTTGGCAGTTCAGAGCCCTGGCACCTCCGGCGCTTGCTGCATCAGTTATGAATGTAAAGAAATGGCTTGAGCCCCAGCACCTCTTTCATTACAAATTAAGCACTGGGGGGGGAAAGGGGCGGCGGGCGTCTCCGGGGTGGTGCCGCCTCCTGTTTTAGCCACTAGCAATGCTGGGAGGCATGGGAAGGTGTGGCTCCAGGGGGAGGAGCAGGGGCAGCGGGTGGGGACTCTCTGCCTCCCCTCGTGCTGGGGAATCATGCACCAGCCTGGCCAGATGGATGGATTGTTTGCAACTTTCCACCAGAAATCCCCCCCTCCTCCAGCGCACTATCAGCCATTGCTTAATTACCAGGAATAAAATTCCCCTCTCTCAAAACAAAACTGAAAGTGCTGTCACCATGACAGCAGCAAGCAGGCAGGAGCCCACACAGGGGTGAAAGGGCAGGTTCGGCTCCTGCCGTTGCGGGGCAGATCCCCGATAAAGAACAGGGCCAAGACACCACGGCGATGGGCATGTTTGAAAACTCTTTGCATGGACATCTCATTCTCGCCTCCCACGTCCTGTGCTCAGATTTCTGGCCCCCCACCTCTTTCTGGACAAGCAGGAGCGCCCGGAGCTCTTGGGGCCATGCGTGTGACTTGGAGCCCCGACTGAGCTCTCTGCTTGGCGTATGTCAGCCCAGCCATGTTTCTGCAGTCCCGGCTTAGAGACCCTGCTCTGTCTCTCGTTTATCTCAGCTGACCCCGAGAGCAAAACCCTGCTGCTCCCCGCGCCTGACAGGCCACAGGGGAAGGTGATCTGTGGCCCACGGAGGGTATTGCTGACGGCAGAGAATAGTGTAGGTGACAGCAGTTTAGCCCTAGCTGAATTTCAAGCTATTCCTCTGTCTTTCCTGTATCCAGAGGGGCATACTGTGGGTCAGTGAATCGTGACACTGGCAGGGCACGACAGGGGACAGCGGTTGTAGCCTGCCTCTGCTGAAGATCAGGGTTAGAATTTGCTAAAGAAGCACGAGCAGGGGCGGCCAACCTGTGGCTCTTCGGAAGTGAATATGCGGCTTCTTGCATAGGTGCCGACTCTGGGGCTGGAGCTACAGGCGCAAACTTTTCAATGTGCCGGGGGTGCTCACTGCTCAACCCCTGGCGCTGCCCCAGGTCCTGCCCCCACTCCACCCCTTCCCCCAAGGCTCCTGCCCCTGAGCCGGCCGTGCCCTCGCTCCTCCTTCTTGCCCTCCAGAGCCTCCTGCATGCCGTGAAACAGCTGATTGTGCTGGGCAGGAGGGAGGGGGAGGCGCTGATCGGTGGGGCTGCCGGCAGGCGGGTGGAGCTGGGGGTGGATGCGGGGAGCTGCTGACATGTTAGTGGGGCTCTTTGGCAATGTACATTGGTAAATTCTGGCTCCTTGTCAGGCTCAGGTCGGCCCCCCCGACCAAGAGGAATCGTGGAGATTGGGGGTTTCGGTCTAAGCCGTTGTGGAGGTTAGTCCATAGAACAAACCCAGACCAATATTTAATTAGTAGCAGACTCAGTCCAGGGCTGGACTAATAGAGGGGCTGCAGGTCAGGATTGCGGGGCGTGGGTGGGGGACTGCAGGACGACGGAGGATCGTTATGAGTTATCTTGCCACAACCAAAGGAGGAGCGGGGACATGTCCGGTCCCTATCCCCAGCACCAGCCTTGCTCACTTACCAGCATGGAGCTCAAATACCCTGACGGCATGTGCCTGGGACCTGTGCCACCATCTTAGGCACAGACTTAGAGCATGACTAGAGGCTTGTCTACAAACGCTGTAGCACTTCAGCGTAGACACTCCCTGCGCTGATGGGAGGGGTTCTCCCGTCGCTGACATCAACTCGCCTCCCCGAGAATGTGCTGTCGGTACTGGGGGGTTAGGTCGGCTTAACGACATCGCTTGGAGGAGTGAATTTTTCATCCCTCTGAGAGATGTAGCTGGGTCGACCTTGCTTTTTAGTGTGGACTTGGCTGCACTCAGCAGGCGCCGCAGGTCATGAGAGCAGAAACCTCCAGTCTAAGCAGACTGAATGTAGCCGCTGTCACACCGAGCATCTGTCCCCACCGCCACAGGCGCTCTCTGGCGATGGCTAGCTGGGCTCTGCCATGGGAGACGGGGTAAAGTGAAAGCCGCATTTACTCCAGGATCAGGAACCAGCAACCTTGGGTTGTTGCTTTGCTCCAAGGGAAAATGTTTGGACGTTGACAAGAACAATTTCCATATGCGATCGAGCACAGCTACACACAGACATAGCTGCCCTTCCCCACCTCACACACACAGAGGGACATGGCTACGCAGCACACAGGTGTGCACACGCTAACATGCATGGGCACACGTCTACATATATGTGCATGCAAGCACACAAACATGCACAAGACACACATAACACAGGCCCATACAATACATGCGTGCGGGGTTACTTAAACGCATAGGCATATACCAAGGTATTCTTCACACATACAGATCCATAGACACAAAGACCAACATGCACACACATACACAAATCTTGAACAAGCATTCTCACACAGACACACAAATTGTGTGATTGCGTACAATCTAACACATCATCCAGAACACAGAGACACATACACTGTACCCCCCACAGGCGAATTCATGGGACATGGTGTACACATCACACACACACACACACCGCAATTCTCCCCTCCCCCCACATCCTCACCCCTTCAGGGCATTGGTAACTAGGCATTACCTTCAGGTATTTAGATCACATGTGTGCACACACGCAGCAAACACATGCTGTGTACACCATGCACACTCACACACCCCTCCCAGCCACACCGCATGCATACAACACAGGGCGACAGCCCTTTTGTTACCATCATCAACCCCTTTCGCCCCCAAAGAGCCAAGAAACAGCCTGTGATTAGGGACAAATCGGGGCTACAAAAGCGCTTCCTTTTTAAAACAAATCTGAGCCTAATGTGACCATTGTGCGGGTCTCCATGGAAACGAGGCCTGAGAACACAGGTCCCTAGCTTGTACGGTGGGGGAACCCGTCTCTTTTTCCCCCGCTCCCCCCCAATCCAGGATTTACATCCTCCCTCTCTCTCTGCCTGGCTGCTGCAGATTGAGGCGGAGTGGAGAAGGCCTTGGGGACCCTGTGACCTGTTGGAAAGGGAAAGGACAGCTCAAGGTTTCCAGACTCTGCCACCTGGCTCCTGACCTTCAGGAGCGCAGAGGCCGTGGAAGTGGGGGTGTCATTGCTCACCAGAGAGCTGTCTCTTAGCAGGGACTTTTCCCCTAGGTTCACTCAGCACTGGAGAGCCTCCGGCAGCCCCGAGTAAAAGGCAGGGCTGGAAGGGAACCAGTGAGCGTCCTATGCCGCTAAGGCTGGCCGTGCTTGGTGCCTCTAGCCCCCAGCTCTATCGGCTACCCCCAGTGCGTGCGGGGGATGGACAGGCCCCCTTTTGGAGGGGGCACTGGGCTCTGAAAGACACGCTGCAGAGGGGGAGACCCCTGGGCTCGGACCCTGCGCCCTGCCAAACCCATCTTGTTTGGGCTGGGACAGCTTTGGATAAACTGGTTTGAAGTGCGAATGCAGGAGCCCAGTGCGGGATGCAATGGTCCGTTGGCTCAGTCAAGGGCAAGATAGCATTCCCCCGACACGGCACTTGGGCCCAGATCCTGGCTACTCCTGCAGGGATGTGCCAAGAGAGCCCCGTAGCCAGGCAGCCCCAATCCCAGTGCTTGTGTGCCTTGAACAAGAGGTAGGTGGGTGGGAGTGGCTGTCATGGTCAGAGGTGATACACCCAAAGGGGGGCGGAGTTGTGATCAGTGCCACCACCTTGGCATGCTGGCTGATGACTAGGACGTACCTCCCTATAGCAGATGCAAGGCCCGCTTCTGAGCGTGCTTTTCCAGAGACATCTCTCCTGCCTCAGCACTGCAGTGGCCCCCGCCACACCTAGCGCCTTCCACGCTTTAAATATCAATCTATCTGGCTCTTGATCTTAGTCAGGAGGACATGGGGAGCCTTGCCCACACTACCTTTTCTTCTCTCCCTCCCCCACATCGCAGTGGTGCAAGGGCTAGTTTAAAAAAGGCACCAGTGGTGTGGTGCTGCCCTGCTCTGAGCAGGATTAGACAACACCATAAACACCAACGCTCCCAGCATCACTACCCCTTGCTGGAGCTGCCCCTGGGCTCGCAACACTGGGACACTTTAACCAGGGACGATATCAATCTGCAGACGCAGAAAACCCACGGCTCTGAGGAGTCTGGGCCCTCTCTTGTAGAGCTTCAGTTGCTGTTACAGACCTCACTTATGCTGGAAAAGCGGTAAATCAGTTTTTTGTTGTTGATCTGGTTAAACCAATGCAACTCCCTAATGTAGACGCACCCTAAACCAGTTTAACCTCCGCTTTAAATAGTGTTAGCTTAATTCGATCTAGCCCAATTTAAGGGAGAGTTAACATGGTTTTTCCATTGGGGAGGTACAAATGATTTAACTAGATCACTTAAAAACTGATTTAAATTGGTACGGCTTTTCTCCTCCAATCAGGACCTAAGATTTCATTTTAAAGAGATTACAGCCCTTGAGGCTGTCTCCCCAATGCAATTGATCCCCTTCCCCCCCAACAGGGCGCTAAGTGTACTATCTAATTATTGCCATTAAAATGCTAATGTCATTATCCATTTCATTCCTGATTCTCCAAAAGGCCTTGTCCAGTGTTTGAAAGTCTCTTGCCTAGGAGGAGGTTCTGTGCTTTGAATATGCAAAGAGCTGGCTATTACATCAGTTTCTTTTGATTATTCAAACGATTGGGATGCCTGATGCTGTCCTTAGGTAGGAGGGTCCTATTTGTTTTCACACTGTGAGCAGAAATATGTTGGGCGTTGGTTGTGCCGAGCTCAGGATTCTGTGGGATTTCAATGGGCCCCACTGCAGGACAGGAACAATTGACCCTAACCAGGCTGAGCCATCGGTGAACACAGCCCGGTCACAAACTCAGCAAAGGATTCAGTTGTGGTCTAGAAGCCGTGAAAGGCCTTCACTTAGAACCGAACGTATTTGAGCACGGCTTCCCTGGTTTTATAAGAAGATCTAGTATGGGGAGGTGAGAGTATCTGAACAGGAAGGAAATCAAACATTACCAGCTCAGAAATTCTACCCATTGAGGGGGAAAATCATTGGACATCTTGCCGCAGTCCCCCCAGATTCCTGCTTTCCCAGCCCTGCAGGGAAGAAGAGACTTTGGGTACGTCTACACAGGGGTAAAAGAACCATGGCACAGCCACGACTGTCCCGTGTCAGCTGACTTGTTCTCATGAGGCTCCGGCTGTGGGGTGAAAAATGGCTATGTCGACATTTGGACCCTTCACCCTCACAAGGTCCCTCTCAGGCTCCAGTCCGAGCCTGAAGCTCTACACAGCAGTTTTTCAGCCCTGGAATCCGAGTCCCATGCGCCCAAGTCAGCGGAGCCAGGCCAGTCGTGGCTTTTGTGTCCCCGTGTAGATGTACAGTAAGAGACCCGTCAGGAAGGACTGAGGGTAGCTGTGTCTGCTGATTAACGGGTCCAGAGTGCATCTTGGCGCTTGTGCAATCTTCGCACTGATGGGCCAGTCCAAGGCCTTGTATCCACCAGGGAATTTTTACTAAACTTTGCCCATTCAGCTCCATTGATGGAGGTTCGATGGACATGATGCCTTTACCTGTGCCCTGTATCTGTACTAGCCACTAAGGAAGCCTCAGGCTAGCTTCTGTCTATGAACCAAGACCACAGCAGCTTCACAGGTTGCTGATTTCTTCCCCCCCTCTCCCCGCTTCTCCCCCACCATCCGCTGTGCAAACTTCAGTGACAGATGCATCTTCGCCAAGACTTGCATGTCCGTAACCATGGAAACAGCTGTTCAGACTCCAGGATGCCAAAAGGAGAGAGGGGAGAACGAGAAAGAGAGAGGAGGAAAGAGAGACAGGGAAAGAGAGGGAGTGAATGGTGAGTTAGCCTGTCTATTTCTGTGCCTATCAGCTGGCTCATCTGTTTGCCAGCAGGACAATAGCACCTCCCTCCCCTTCACCACCAGGCCTAGATGGGAGCTCAGATGTGCCTGGGAACGTGAGCGGGGATTTATAGCAGGAAATACAGTCGGAGCAGGCAGGGTGGTGTTCAGAATACAAGCCACGCGGACTGGGCCAGGCGCTGGCTAGAAGCTTGCAGATTTAACCTTAAGGTTTAGTAGCCAGTTATTTTGATTTACCACATGTCAGCCATGAGAGAGACGCCACTGACAAACCTACAGCACACTGCCCACGCATGCATCCTTGCAGAGACGCTTGCAAATCACACGCACATGCTATGCTCATGGATGCATATACATATAGAAACAGAGTTGGGTGCATACCTACCAGGGCCGGCTCCAGGTACCAGCCCAGCAAGCAGGTGCTTGGGGCGGGAAGGGGCGGCACGTCGGGCTCTTCGGCGGCAATTGCCGCTGAAGAAAGCAGCGCGGTGGAGCCGATCGTGATCACGGCTTTTTTTTTTTCCCTCCGCAAAAACCATGGAGCCGGCCCTGACACATTACTATACATATATGCCTATACACATGTGCCCAGACCCAGAGGTAGGCACAAATGCATATGCTCCCATCAGCATGCACACACACAGGCCTATACATGACCACCTCTACTTACACACATGCATATGCACAGAGGCATCTGCACTCCCTTTGCACATGTACTATCCCCTGCACACACTGTGCACACGGACAAACACACAGAAAAGGCAGGCGGCACGTGCTGGTTGTGAGACGAGTGAAAGAATGTGGGGGAAAGAGGCAGAGAAGAAATCGGGGAAGTGGCAGTGCCGGGGTGGCGAGGTTCCCAATCTTCCCTGCTCCAAAGGGAGCAGAATAGGAGTTGCTGTGCAGGGTGGGAGCTGGGGATGGAGGAGGAGGGGAGGGTGATATACTCCGCGGCCAATTGACTTCATGTTCATACTGTTTGTTCCTTTTCACCTGGGTTGGGCCGGGCTGTAGAAAATTGCAGCCTGTCTGCTCATGTGTTCCTGCCTGTGGATTGCCAGCCCAACGCCCCATTGTCTGCTAGTTAACTTTTAACCAAGGGCTCCCTTTCATCTGTTCCCCTGGCCCCCACCCCACCTGTGGCTGCCAAGGCTGACACAGGATGGCCCTGGGATAGCTGCTTCCAGATGGCTCTGGGGAGAGAGAGCTTGCTAAGGACTAAGCTCAGGGAGCGCCCGTTCCACCTCCGCCCTACTGACTTCAATGGGAGCTGATGGCTCTCCATGCCTGGCAGCATCGAGCTAGGGCGGGGACCTCTCCGGGTGTAGCTGGCTATTTGCAAAGTGCCCACAAACTGGGTGCCTTCTGGCTGTCTCTCCCCTTCATCTCCTGAGGCAGAGCTTCCCCTCCTCCCAGCAGTTCTCTCTATCAGCCCCCAGGTGCTTGCCTGGCCTCGGTCTGTCTGGGCAGCTTCTAGCCATTTTGAATGGTTCCTAGATCCCAAGCGCCCGCTTCTGAGCCCTCTGTAAGTTGCTGCTGGAGACTGGTTCAGCTGGGCCCCAGCCCTGCTGCTGGCTTCTCTCTCCACTTCATCCTCCGGTCTCGAAGGCACGTGCCATGCAGGCCTCCTTGCTTCCTCCTGATCGTTCTTCTCCTGGGAGAAGGACTCACCTTGGCTGGATTGGGGGGGGAAGGTTGGTAAATTTCAGTGGCAGACTACTTTGCACAAGAGTCATGTTCGTTAGAAGAGGGAGAACCTGTCTCCGGAGCATTACACAGAGCACAGCAAACTGTGAGGAGAAGAATGGAAGGACAATCTCCAGCCAGGGAAACCTGGACATTGGCTGCTAGGGTGGGAGGGACGGGACCAGCTCAGGTTGGACTCTCGGTGAAAGGACAGAGCTGGGACTGGCTGTTCGCCTACAGCCCTGTGTAGCACTGCTGTGCTGGGTCCAGGTTTTGTTGCCTTTCTGTCTCTGCTGGGCCAGCCCCCCTGGGTCCTGTGCCGGGTGCACTGCCCACCCCCTCATCCCTGCTCCAGTCTAGTGTGCGCGTGCTCCTGCCGAGGGAGCTGTCAGTGCTGATGGTTTGGCAGCGAAACAGCTCAGCTGGAGAAAAAGCCTCCGGCGCTCAAGTGACCCACTAACCTTGTTCTTCTTAAAAATGCACAAAATGCAGTCTCCAGCCTATGGGGACTCCTTCCTCTCTCTCTCTCTCTCTCTCTCTCTCTCTCACACACACACACACACACACACACACACACACACACACACACACACACACACACACACACACACACACACACACACAGAGTCATGTTCTCCCTCTCCTCTCTCACTCACTCACAGCCACATGCTCCAGTCATGTTCTCTCTAACACACACACACTGTTCTCCCTAAGACCACTCCATACACACACACACACTGTTCTCCCTAACACCCCTACACACACACAGCTACACGTTCAGAGTCACATTCTCCTCCACACCCACACCCACCCTCTGCGCTGACTCTCAGGCTCATTCAGACCCACTCTAAGACATGGGGCCTGATTCCGGGCTCTGCTGCTGCTCCACAAAGCCATGGTTAACAGCCCCCGGGGAACCCCCGCTACAGGGCCACCCTACCTATGCCACCCCTGTGAAAGGGTGTGCCATAGGTGTGGCCATGGGGCACGTTAGGGTGCAAGGGGGAGTAGCTGAAGTGCTTTGTGCTCTGGCTGGTCTGGAGCAGGCCTCCATAGTGGCCCAGAATCCCAGACAGTACCAGGTACAGGCCCCTTGTTAACCGCTGGCCCCATGCTGACCCTCCTGGGGTGCCCAGCACAGAGCCTGGCACATGGATCCTCAAACACACTCCCATGCTCCAGAGAGGAATCTGAGGTTTTGTAGAGAAAGGAGCCAGCGGCAGAGGGCGGCGGTGGAGCTAACCGTTCCCAAAGCCCGGGAGGTGTCTGTGCCCTGGATTTCCTTCACTTTGGGTTTGTGTCTGGTTTTCAAAGGTATCCACCAATGAAGCATGTCAGGGTAGCTTATGCTAGTAGCCAGCACCGCATGGGTCACCCAGAGACCTGGGGGAGGGGTCGGCAGGAGGGCAGAGCAGGGAGGCAGCAGGTCCATGCAGTGCATATGCTGCCGCCTCTGCGCTATTTGTGTCTGGTTATTCTGCTCCCATCTCCTCCCCTCTCCCCGTGGCCAGCATGGCACGGCTGCCCTCGCAGACAGCAGGCCTGTGTCTGCCAAGCTTTAGCGCTGACCTCATTTCTCTCTCCGCTTCCCAGCACTCCTACACTGGAGCCAGGCGGTCACCATTCCCAGCACTCTCTGCCCCAAACTGCTACGGAAAAATCCTGCAGCGGGGCGAGGGGGGGAATCAGCTCGTAATCTGGGCTGACTGGGGGCTGTGGGATCAGGCAGACCGGGGAGGCTGGTTTCGGGGAAGATGTGAGCTTGCCAGCCAAACGCCACTGCACGGGGTCAAGCCAGCACAGACTGACAATGCCCAGGGGCCTGATCGCTGTGATGGATACTGTTTAATTAAGCTCCGGCTCTGTGCCATTGCGCCGGCACTCCGGAGGGAGGGGCTTCCCCTGCCCCCATCAGGGCTCTTCTGTTCTGAATGCCAGCCCTGCAGGCCTTGTCTGCTCCACCCTCCCCCCACCTCCCTCCCTGCCTTTAACCTTTCTCAAGATTTGTCATGGGCACCATCTCCCCATCCCGGTCGGAGCTGCCTGTGGGGCACAAAGGAAGCCCTGCCCGCTGGGCAGAGCCATGCTAAAGGTCCCCTCCTCAGCCCCAATCTCCAGGAGCATTTCGAACCTGGAAAGGTCAGATGCTCTGTCAGGGGGTTGGTTTCCCTCCAGCTGATGTCTCTTTAATTCACCAACACAGCCAGGAACGAACGAGGATCCATTGGCTACAGTGTGGTGAGAGCTAATGGGGGCCCAAGGGCTTTTGAGACTCACCCTCCCCTCCCATGCACGCTTCCTCCCAACTCCTTGAGCCCGGCACTGCCCTTAGCTGGCAACAATCAGTTGGGCCCTGCACCTCTGCTCTGATCCTGATTCCACCCTCACTGGCTGGCTCCCAACCCCCCAGGGCACACCCTGCCTGGGTAGATGGCTGAGGCCAGGGTAACGCTCTCTGCTGGGCTTTCATGCCTGGTGGTAATTCACGCAGCTTTTCCTTCTTGCTCCGTCTCTCTGTGCCCTGCTGCAGGGCTCTTGGGAAGCCGGTGTGCAGCCTCCGTGATCCTACAGAGGCCTGGTCTGCACACAGCCATTTGACTGGCATATAGCTATGGTGGCTAGGAGTGTGAAAAGCTGCAACTGACATGGCTTTGCTGGCAAAAGCCCTAGCGCGGATGCAAAAAAGGACTTGCTGTGTTGGGGGACCTGGTACAAGTGACACCAGCTCACGAGCTCCTCTGCTAGTAGAAGCTGCGTCTCCACCCGGCAGATTTGCCAGCAGATCTCTATTGACGCTGCTTTCCCCCATCCTGCCTGGGGTGCTCGGCAGGGGTGCTGGGGGTAGTGGGTAGCTGGGAAATGTCAGGCCCCGCCTGCTGAAAACCACGTGTCCAGAGACACGTCCAGAGCGGCTGCTGGAGCTGATCAGGTTCTTGTGGTGTCATCGGGGGAAAATGCACGTCCGGAAGCTGTAGATTCGGGGGGCTGTCAGCTGACCGGCCTAAGGAAGGTGACGGATTTGCAGGAGGTTCTGGATCCCAGACCAGGGGTCCGGGGGAGCCTATCATTTGTAGGGTTAAATCCTGTGCCCAGCTCACAACCCTGGGGAAAAGGGAGCAGTGGGTTCTCTTTGGGTGGCAGGAGAGGCCAGAATCCCTCCCCATGCTGTGGAACATCATCCTCGCCCGTGGCTGCTGAGCTTCCCCATCTAAGTGGGGTGGCCTGGCTGGGGAGACTTAGGTGGCGTCTCATCCCCCCCAGCCGCCCCTCCAGACTCGGGTGTAGGGAGCTGTACAGAGGTTTGGCTCTCCGGTGCTGGTTGCTCGGTGCCCCTGCAGAGCAGAACCACAGCAGGAAGGGGGGATGGTGGGGATTTTCCCTGTGCTGTATGTCACTGTGATCAGATGCACAGACTGGTGGGCTAACACTCCATGACACATGCCTGCTCACTGTCTCCCACCCTCGGGCTGGGCAACACCTCTAGGCAGCACAGGCTTCGTCCCCAGGCCCCAGCCACTAAGGAGTTAACGCATTTCTCTCTCTCTCTCTCTCCTCTCTTCCTGTTGGTTTAATTTCAGTTTTATTTGCATTTCTGATCGAGTCCAAAGAAGTTGATGTAACACCTCATCTGGAGTGTTAAAGAGACAGGCACTATATTTAGATGGCTGCACTCACTGGAGCAGCGCCTGGCGCTTGCCACTGTCACTCAGCCAAGTTAGCTTTGTCCCTCCACCTGAGCTCCTCAAATGATAGCCGAAGTTTAGAGTGAGATGAGTTTTGGCTTCTCAAAGTCTCCAGGGTTTTGGGGTCAGGATGGCAGCCGGATGCGAGCCTTCCTCCCGTGAGCTGCCAGGCACGCAATGGGCATGTGGGTCAACCGAAGCATCTCGACCACGGATTATGGCGTAGGTAACATTGGGCTGGTGCAGTATTGTCTTGAGCTGGGCATGGCCCAGTGCCGTGCTTCTCTGCATTGCGAGGGCAAGGTGCTGTGCCATCGCCCCGTTGTGACACGGCGTGGGGGTGCTTCTGTGTCCTTGGGCGGCGACGGAAACGGTTCTTTTCCATTGCGGATTTTGAGCGGGGCCCCCCACCGTAGTGCCTGCCGCTGGCTCGGCACGAGGATGTCTCCTTGTAACAATGGACGTGACGCGCTGAGGTGGTAGAGCCATGAACATGGCTTGTGAGCATGGCAGCTCCACACAGACCCCAATTAGCTCCCACCCTAACGTCCCCGTCCCCCTATTCGGGGATGCGGGGGGGGGAGGAGAATAACTCTCCCCCCAGACTGATCATCTGCAGCAGGGTAAAACAAACCTCTCCCTTCAGTCTCGCCCTGGGTGTCATGACAGGATGAAAGATGAATGCTCCAAATGTCTCCCCTGTTTATCTGCCCTGCCGGGATGGCCGAGTGTTTCAGTGCCTGAAGTGTCTCTCCTGTTAACGTGGGTGTCAAAGGGTATGTGAGGGTCCACACAGCACTGGCTCAGACAGTGGATTCGGGTTTGGGCTGTGGGGCTAAAAATAGCAGTGTAGCTGTTCGGGCTGGGGCTGGAACCGGGGCTCTGAGACCCCACGAGGGGCTAGGTCTCAGGCCTAAGGGACAAGGACAGGTTCACAGTTCAGGCACTGGGTGTGACTGCAGCTCACACGGACAATCACAAGCTAACGTACATGTCCGGTAGCGGTGAAGCTGCAGCAGCGCGGGCAGTACAATCCCACCCGGACCCCTGGGTAATTCTTTGGGTGACTAGCCCCTGCCGCGGCGGCAGCTTCATGGCCATTCGTGTCTGAGCTATCTAGAGCAGTGTCGACGTACCTTATCTTGTGTGTGTGTGTGTGTGATGAGTGCATACAGGTGAGAAACTGTGTACCAGCATGTTAGTACGTGATCCGTGCGTGCAAGCCTATGGGCCAGTGCTTTTACATGTGTGTTCAAGCCTGTGATGTGGATTTCAATGCTGCTATCCTGACTAAGCTCTTCCCCTATGAAATGAGTTGGCTGGATCTCGGTCTAGTTTCACTTGATAAATAAACCCCCTCACTTCAGTCAGCACTGATCATCTGAGCTAGGCTCTTGAGAGAAGCCAAAGATAGAAAGGGCCTTGGGACTGGATCAAGATGGGGTGTCTTTCTGAAAGATGCATCTGAAGAAGTGAGGTTTTTACTCACGAAAGCTTATGCCCAAATAAATCTGTTAGTCTTTAAGGTGCCACCAGACTCCTTGTTGTTTTTCTGAAAGACAGTCTCTTGTTCACACAGGAATTATTTCGGGAAGTCCCGTGGCCTGTGTTATGCAGGAGGTCAGCCTAGATGGTCGCTCCCTTCTGGCTTTAGGAGCTATGAATCCACTCTCTGGGTTGGTTCCTCCAGGCCAGGGTTGAGACCTGGGGGAAGCTTACATTGTGGTTGCCCTTTGCTGTACCTATTCTGAGAATACACAGGCTCCAGGGCTGCCCTGTTCTCCTCATCACCCTTCGCCTGGCACGGGCCAGGGCGGCCTTCCATCCGTCCAGGAGGAGGAGGCTGGATGAAGTGGGAATTCTCTGTGACTGCACCTTTTTTCAGTCCCTTGTTCATGGAGGTAGCCGAGCAGAATTGCTCTGGGCACCATCCACCGATTCCTTGAACTCCTCCTCAGGGCAGTGGGCACAGGCCAAGGTTCTCTGCTCAGTGACCCCCTCTTGGACTGGACCTGCTCCCCCATCCATGTTTACATTCTGTGTCCCCAGTAATCAGTTAAGAGCTGGGCTCTGGCCCTCTCTCACCTGGGGTAGGGGGGGCTCGGCCCGCCATGCCAGGATTTCAATCGGCTGTCAGCTTCTGACGGCACTAATACCATGGAGCAAACCGAAAAAAGAGGGATGGGCCATAAACTGGAGCCAAAGAGAATCTGGAAAAGCTGCGGGATGTCAAAGGCTATGTGGATGTTTTATTAAAAAAAAAAAAAAAAAATCATGTGATGCAAACTGAGCCTCGAATGGTTAATCACAAGTCCCCCTGCAGCGGCACTGTCTGCTCTGCCTTTGCTATTGGTATATTCTCTTGCAACAATGTTGTCTAAATCTTTTCACAGGCAGCAGATTGTTTTGTGGGTGACACATTGTGCGGGGGGAGGAGGGGAAATAGATTTGTTAGTTAAAACAATCAAAGCCTTTATTTAAAAGAACAAAAAGCAATGCCGCATGGATCTGGATTAAATTAAAAAAAACCCGCGGGTCAGTTTTAAAACTTGACTGTCCGGTGGTAGGCGGTGGCGCATGACTCCGGTCGATTGTGTTTGTAGCAATCCTTGAGCACTTAACATCTTTAAAGTGCTGAGTAGACACAGAGTAATGTAAACCTCACACACAACCCAACTCCTCCTCTCCCCACGCTTCCCCAGCATGCACACCCTCCCTGGAGGAGCTGCTACACCCGTTTACACGTGGGAAAAGTGAAGTCACTCACTCTCCAGTCCCAGGCCTGTTGCTCAAGGCGCCGTGCTTTCACTTTGATGCTTTACGGCTTTCACAGTGGCTCTGATGGCATTTGGATGGTTTCGCTATTTTCATCCTCTGATTGCTGTGCAGTTTTGCTCTGAGCTATTAAAACAGCTGCTGAGGTGGATTCCCGGAAGTGCTGCATTTCAGCTGTGGGTGAAGTAAGCCTTGTAAACAGTAAATAGTTATACAGCGACACTGTCAACTTAAACAGCTCACTACTGCCCATTCTTACCAGCAAAAACCGGTTCTTTCCTCCCCTCTAATCTGTTTCCTTTGTAGATTTAACAGCACCATCGGTCCAGTCAGTCATTTTCTGTGAGTTTGCACACAGCAAAAGGGGAGAGAAAGAACATTTAGAAAAAACAGGAACATCTGAGTGTGAAACCACAAACATTGGCAGGGTGAGGTGGTAACTAAGCTACTGCAAAACAGCATATTAGAAATGGCCTAGCTTTTGCATTCACATTGCCCCTTTTAAGTGCTGAGATGTTTGGCTGCAAGGTGCTACAGTCTATAAAGTAAATAGCAGGCATTAATTATGGTTATTGGCATTATTTATTGCTCTGTTGAGTTGTATTAAATCAAGCTCCAGCCTCGTTTTTATGATTGTAAGTGCTGGGATTTAAAAAAAAACAACCACCACCCACCCAGCCAGAAGCGGATGTTTTAAAGCACCATTTTCCATACTCTGCGTGGAGCGACTGCAGATGTGAGCCACTGTCCATCAGAAGACATGAACCACTGTGCACCCAAGTGCCACTCTGCCCTCTGTCAGCCCTGGGGGGGGGGAGAGACAATGCTGCTCTCCCTTTAAAGAGAGGCTTCCAACCTCTGAGCCCATAGCCGCAGTTTTTATCCCGGAGAGAATGCAGAGCACCAGGGGCCTTGGTGTGTGGGTGTGAATGGGGAGGTGAACAAAAGAGGGGGGGATTCTTCCTGGTCCTTGTGGAAATCCCTGTGGTTTCAGGTGTAGTTTTTAACACTCATCCCCACTAAAGCAGCAGGCTCAAATTAGATTGAGTGAGTCATCCACAGCAAATGTTTGCGTCTCCTTCCCTTTATCTCCTGCCCTGCCCTGGGAGGGGCCGGCTCTGCCCCTCCTACCCCATTGGACCTGGTATCCCTTCTATTGCCCCACACAACACCCGCCACAAGCTTATTTCTGGGGGACGGTGCCTAGCGTCGCTGTACCGCTGTTGCCGAGTCTCGTGATGTTCTCACGACCCGCGTGATATTTGATGTTTTTCTCAAAGCTCGTGAATTGCAGGTGGGTGGGGGAGAATTTCCATTTGGTTAATAATAATTTTTAAAAGTTTCTAGCCTTTGCGGTTGCAGAGAAAAGCTTAACAACGTACCCAGGTGAATAGGCTGTGAACATGAGCCCAAAAGTTATTTACCAAAAAAAAACCCCAAACCCCTCATGAGTGTTAAGCCAATCTGATGATTATTTGAGGCCTGACTCATGATTCTGGCATGTGTGGGGCTGGTGACACTGAGCATCTACCTATCTCTCTGCATTTATAATGTGCCCATCCCCCTAGCATCTGTGATACCCAGCTGGGGCCAAGCGCACATCCTGCCCAGGAGCAGAGCCTCTCTGCTGTGTGGTGTCCTGCTGATGCAGCCGGGCACCTTGCTGGCCCGTCTCCCTGCACAGGGCTCTGTGTAGATTGCTTCTCCCTCTGCACACCTTGCTGCCGTTCCTGAGGCCAGCCAGGTGGTGGAGGACATGGAATCAGAGCCTCTCAACGACTCCGGCTAATTAACATAAATTGACACTGACTAATTAACTGCTCCAGCTCATTAAGGCCTTGGTGCTATGTCTCTGGGAACAGCAGGCGGCCAGGCCATTGTCTTCAGTCTCCCACAGAGGCGCATTGAACTGGCCCTTCAGCGGCTTCAGGGCTCTGGCTGCCCCATGGGGGCACCTGCCCCCCTTCAAAGCCCTGCTCAGCTGCGTGTGCTGCCTCCCGCTCACCCCCCTCCGGCTGCCCCTCCGCCCTGTCAGGCTGGCCATGGTGAGGCTGTTAAGAGAGATAACAAGATTGGGGCTTAATCCACTTATTCCTGACTGGCGGGGCGCCTGGTGACAGCCTGTTTGGAATGTCCCAAGGCCCAGTTAACACCCAGGAAACCTCTGGCCTGGGAGTGCTGGCAGTTCCAGCCTTGGGGGTGGCGGAGAACTAAGCCGGGGGGGGGGGGAAGGGGGAGAGCCATGATAGGAGTAAGAAGTGACTGACGAAGTCTCCAGAGCAACCCTCAGGTTAATTTGAATCACGATCCCCCTTGGGAAAGCGGTTCGTTCCTGCTCACAGGAGTCAAGTGGGAAAGAGGCAGCCAGGGCTAATCACAGGCCTGGCGGCCAGGAGGTCTCATCCCCCATGCTGTGTAAGAGAGGAAGGGTTGCTCAGTGGGTAGGGTACTGGCCTAGGATGGGGGAGGCTTGGTGGATCTTGGGCAAGTCACTTCTGGCCAGATATTAAAGGTATTGAGGTGCCTAACGGTGCAAGCTATCTTTAATGTGAGAGGCTCAGATACCATGGCGATGGGGGTCAGATAAATACCTTTGATAGATCTCCTGGGGACAGTGATACCGATCTGCCTCGCAGAGGGGTTGAAATGGCGCTTGGACACCAAGGTGACAGGCATTGTCTGAGCTAGGGACTGGAGCTGTTTTAAGCACAGACAATTCCGTGCACTCACGCTACCTTTGCTGAATCGGTTTCCATTGTGCCTCACGTCCACACCAGCACTTCCTTAAACCATTTCAGTTGTGATCCCCTCTGGGTACCTCTCCCACAATTCCCAGCTCAGCTCCTAGATGAGAGATTTCGCAATGCGCTGGTGGTGCAGCAGGAGGAGGGCTGGCTGGGTGATTTCAGTCTGTCTATGCCCAGTCTATGCCTCAGACTGAACCCCAGTTAAGCTTAAACCTTCTGAAAGATAATCTGTTCTGACCGGTTATTGGGCTGTTCATCTGGAGTTGTCCACCTGCCGTGCTTCTGTGTGTGGACAAAGCATTCTAGTCCCATTGCGTTGGCTCTGAGCAATTGAATTTCTCTAGTGTAGGCCTGGCTTATGAGGGATGTTTGTAAAGTGTCCACTAAGAATGTATTTTAATAATAGGCTCAAACTAAGCCCCTTCAATCTGGACATCTGAATTTTGGGGCTTGGGGCCATCCCCTCGTTGTAATTTCTAAACTGATTGATTCCCTTCCCCTCTTCATCCAGGGGGAGCGTCCCCATTGCTGTGAGCCCTGAGGTTTCCCCTGTGTGTCTGCTTTATACTCCTCAATGCCCGTCCTCCGTCACGGCTGCCACCACGGTTCATGAGGGCTGCCTGGAACTCCCTTCCCAACCCATGTGTTTCTTAACTGGCCAAATTAGGAGTTACGGAACAGCTTCTATATGAGGCGAGATTAATAAGTCTGGGACTGTTCAGCTTAGAAAAGAGATGACTAAAGGCGGACGTAGCAGAGACCTATAAAATCGTAAAGGGTGTGGAGAAATTTTTCAGAGGCATGTTGAACAGAGGAGTGTTATTTCCCCTTCACATAACACCAGAACCAGGGATCACCCAATGAAATTAATGGGCAACAGGTTTCAAACAAACATAAGGAAGTCCTTCTGCACACAACACACAGTCAACCTGTGGAACTCTTTGCCAGGGGATGTTGTGAAGGCCAAAAGTATAACTGGGTTCAAAAAAGAATGAGGTAAGTTCATGGAGGATAAGTCCATAAATGGCTATTAGCCAAGATGGTCAGCGATGCAACGCCATGCTCTTGATGTCCCTAAAACTCTGACTGCCAGAAGTTGGGACTGGATGTCAGGGGATAGATCACTTGATAATTGTCGTGTTCTGTTCATTTCCTCTGAAGCATCAGGTGGAAGGCAGGATACTGGGCTAGATGGACCATTGGTCTTACCCAGTTTTTATGTTCTTAAATTGGGTTGCTGCCAAGCAACGTGAGTTCTCTGCCCCCCAGTCCCAGGGCTTCCACAAGAGTCCCAGCCACTTACAAGTCCGCAGACCACGGTGAATCGGGAATTGGAGTTATGTCCTTTATGTTTATTTCATCTCTCCCATCAAGGCAAACGTCCCCAGGACGCCAGGTGAGAGAGGACGTCAGAAACCTTGTTTTCCTGGGAAAGGGTTGGGGAGGACAGGAGGAAGAGGAGGAGGGAGAAAAGGGAGGAAGGCAGTGCTGCAGAAATGTGTCCGAAGCCTCTGCCAACAAAACCCGCTGCATGTGTGCCATGGTTGGAGAGCCACTGGGCCTGCTGAGGAAAGGACTAGCAGTGATGGGCCATGCTGATTCCTTTGAATTGACTCCTGGGGATTGGCCCTGCTTTGAGCAGGGGGTTGGACTAGATACCTCCTGAGGTCTCTTCCAACCCTGAGATTCTATGATTCTATGAATGTCCATCTGGGTCCAAGGCAGTGGAGACAGCGTGGCAGCTGCCGTAGGGAGGTGAGAGGCAGCTCCCAATGTAGCCAATTCTTGCAGTGGCTGAAGGAGAGTCACTCACAGGACTCGTTGTCCTTCAGTTTGCAGGGTGTGGATCCTCAGGGGGATGGACAGAGTGGGGCTGGGATTCTGTGTCTTTCACGTCAAAGTCACCAGCCTGAATTCAGCCTGGATTGCCTGTGACCAAACACAGGGAAGTTTTGCACATCTCCAACCATTGTTTAGTTGTGTTGGGGAGCAATAAGGAGCCCTTCTCATGGACCAGCACCACATTGTACTAGGTTCGCATATCAAGGCAAACGTCTCCAGGATGCCAGGCGAGAGAGGACATCAGAAACCTTGTTTTCTTGAGAACGGGTTGAGTCTTGGGAAGGACAGTCCTGGGCCTCGTCAGTGCTTGAGGATAGAACCAGTTGTAATTGAGCACAAACGGGTTGATTCCATGTGCCCATGTTAGCTTTGTTGCATTGGTTTTCTGCACTGCGCCCACAACAGTCGCAAAGCCCTCTGGGTAGCTATCCCACAGTTCCCAGCTCAACTGCCAGAAGCAGTGAATTCGGGGAGGTTTTGTAAGGCCCCACCGATTTATTGTGCGATCTCCACAGGAGGACTAGTCACCTCATGGCAGAGTGCCTCCCTCCGCACTTGCATTGAATTGGTTCAAACGGAACTGGTTAAGCTTACGTGGGTTATTAAATCTGTGGAAGGACTGGTTGTTCTAACCAGCTAGTAAGCCATTTTCAGGTCACTTGTGTCTTATACAAACATCCCAGCAGCTCTAACCAGCATAATTTCTGCAGTGGAGACCAGTCTTTGCACCCATCACAGCTGCAAAATGGGTTTCATAATAGCTTTGTCTGGTCCGCGCCAGTGCAGACCAGGCCAGAGAAACTCGCCCCTAGCGGAAGGCCTTCCATGGCAGGGTTGAGCATGGCCTGTGATCACCGATCCCCTTCTCTGGGTGCCCCTCTCTCTCATCAGTCATCGTGAAGTCTTTTTCCTTTGATAACTCTCAAGGCCAGGAGATCCGGATGTCAGTCCCTGGCAGAACCTGTCGGGCAACTTTCCTTGGTGTCTTGTGCAATAAACAAAGGGCAGAGAGTCAAACGCTCTGAGACTGTGACATGACCTCACCTCTCTACAGAGCCTGCGGCATGGCTCTGGATAGTCTCCCTGGGCCTGGAGAAAACACCCTCCCGCCACGTGCGTTTCCTGTACCTTTTTCTTTTCTTGCAGAGGCTCGAGTGGGAAACGATCACAGTTTTGCTAGCAAAGGGAGGCTGCCCCGGCTCCAACGGGCCGGCTGGGGAGGACAGAGCTGCAACGTGCCGCAGGGTCAGAGCCCAAACACAAGTGCTGTGTGCACCCGAAAGGGCCAGAGGAATAACTAAACCTGATCCCTGTCTACAGGAAGTCTTGTGCTTAGGGCACCGACCTGGGACTCAGGACTCCTGGTTCTAGGAGCTTGGTGACCTTGGGTGAGCCACTTGGCCACTCTGTGCCTCAGTTTCCTCTCTGTAAAATGGGGCTGATATTCACCTGCCTGTCATTTCAGTAGCACCCCCATAAAGCCCTCAGAGGTGGGAAGCGGTATCGAAATGTGGATTCCATGTTATTTGGGATGGGCCTGAATTAGAATCCTGGATTGTCACTCTGAGGAAGACCAGATCCAGCGCCCAGCAGCTGCTCTTCTCTCGTGGGCCCAGACTGGATGTCTGGGAGCCAGACCATTCGCACTCTTCAGATCAGGCTCCCGGCTCTGTGTGCCACATCTTCTCTCCCCATTCCCCTGTCCTGAACCACCCTTAGGGGAATGAGATCCCAGTTCTTCCGGGCAAAGATCTCAGGACCGGCTAGAACAGCCCCAGCTCTGCCTCTCCTCTTTGGGAAAGCAGCGTGGACAGGAGCTGGGATCCTGCACCATTTGCATAGCCCCTAGACAGACTTCTCCCTCCGTGTTTACCCCGCGTGTTTGAGCCCCGCTCTGGGGCCAACACCCCAGGGACCGGCAGCCCTGTACGGCACAAAGGCTGTCAGAGGCATCTCCCTGCTCATTGGTTCATCGCGGTAGCCACAGCAACCCAGAACAAACCTGTCTGCTTGTAGCGCCTGAGAATGGCTGGCCTCCAGGCTTCTAGATACATTTGTGGGATTCCTCTGCTCTGGCCTAGACAGAGGTGTAATTGCCCCATGAGCCAGGGGCTGGGCCCTTGGCTGGGGGAGGGGAAATCTCAACAGGGTTTGTCACTGGGGCTTGCTGTTCTGGGTTGGTTCTGTACACCACCTCCTTCCCAGCTGGTGCGGAGGATGTTGGTGACACACCCCACCATCCAGTCCCTTGCACAGCGATCACCTCCAGCCCCCCTGGAGCACGGCCCCGGCAGATGGGAAGTAGAGTCAGGATGAGGGAGATGCAGGAAGGGAACGGAAGAAAGACGCTGCTATTGGAGTTGAAATTGGAAATGGAGCTAGTGCAGTTGTTTTCCAAGCCCCCTACACAGGCAGCCTGTGTTCCCTTGACTTGCCAGGCTGCTGCCAGGACATGGGGACACTTGTTGGTGGCGGGTCGGGGGTCAGGGGAGATGTGAAGAATTCCCCCTTCTGTAATCTCTGGAATCCGTCCCAGCACTGACTGGGGGAACAAGGCGCCCGGCCCAGACACAGAACCCTCATTCTTCCTCTTCCTTTTCTCTTAACGTGAAAAATGATTGGAATGGCCACCGAGTCTGCGACCCCAGCTGTGCGGTTACCCCCGAGGGCTGTGGGCCCCGGGAGGGCAGAGGCACCCTTTATAGGGAGTGAAGGGTGGGAAGGCTGGGGTGAAGGGAGCCCGTGACCAGGTGTGATGGGTCAGGGCCCCCAACCACAGCATAAGGAATGGGAGAGGCACAGCACTGGTAGCAGAGAACTGGAGAAATGTTGCCCCCAGGGGAGAGACAGACAGACAGACAGGGCCAGGCATGGAAGACAGCAGCTGTGAAGGACCCACCTGCCTCCCATGGCATTCTCTGGGCTTCTGCCATCCTCCCTGTTCATTTCTGCCCTAGCTTTGGTTTGGAGGCAGGAACCGTGGGGTGGCTGAACAGGTGTCTTGCTCTCATCACGCTCCACTGTGGGTTTACTGCACCATGTGCTAATGCCACCACAATAGAAAGGGTTACAACAGATACTCTAATTTGCCAGTTCGTTGCCCACAGTTCAGTTACTGTCTGAGCTGTCATCAGGCCTGGCTACATGCCAGGAGCCAGTGAAAGACCCGGTCGGGTGGTTTCAGAGCCCAGGGCTGGGGGCTTGGGGCAGATACTCACCTTGGTTGCCTGCAGAACCTAAGGGGTTGAGTTAGTGTTTGTCTGTGTGAGAAATTGCACTGATTTAACTAAACTGATCTAGAAATCAGTGCATCTCTGTTATGTGGATACTCTTATTTCAGTCTGAGAGTGCCCGAAAGTGCTTTAGGGCCTGTCTACAAGGAAAACGCAGAAAAGGTAATTCAAATGACCTTCGAGAGCAGATTAATTAAACCACATTGAATCCTTGTGTGGATTCTCTTACTCAGAATGAAAGTGACTTTTATTCAGTTTAGCTTTCACTTGGGCAGTGAGTTGTGCTAAACCAAATTCAGGTCACATTCAACACAGGGGTTTAACGCGGTCTAACTAATCCACTTTAAATTCACACATTTAGTTTAATTTTCCTGAGCCTCCCTGTGTAGACAAGCCCTTAGCTGAAGTCAATTTCTCACTGACTGATGCTAAATTCAAATTTAGCCTTGTCAAAATGGGGAATTTTTTTCAGTGTAACCAAAGGTGTGAATTTAACCCATCTAGTTACTTGTATAACCCACCCTCACCCTGTAGAGACATTCCAGTATCAAAGGGACTTTTTTCAGTTTAGTTTATGATGCTTGAGGAGGAGTTTAAGCTAAATGGTGTAAAATCAGGCTAGTACTGCAATACGTTGAAAAATTGAGCAGTCCGCCTGCAATGATGGGTTAAAGGCCGAGCGGCTGTAGGGGATCCAGCAGTTGCTTCCGGTGGATGGGAGACACGTGGAGAGCTGGGAAGCAGAAGAGCTGGAGCTCTCATTTGTAGGACAAGGGGGACTGTACTGAATCAATGAAGGCCTTGCATACGCCTACAAGTTGTAGCAACTGCACGGGTCTGAGCCAACAGATAAAATGCTCCTAGTGTGGATGCAGTTATGTTGGCGTAATTATGTTTATACTGGTATTGTTTATTCCTGTTCAGGAAGAGGAATAAGCTATACGGGGGTCTAAGGCTTCTTTATCTGGGTACCAGTGCATCCACACTTAGGCATCGTATTGGTAAAAACCCACGCCCATAACCACCCTAGCCTTATAGGTACAAAAACTGTCTTTGCTCCAGCTCAGTGTTTTTCAACCTTTTTGTTACCAGGGACCGGCTTGCTGCCTTTCTAACCGGAGTCAGGGAGATCTCAGGGACGGGCACCAGTCCACGGACCAGTCGTTGGGGAAACACTGCTTTAGCGGACGCTTGGGCCACAGCCACCCAGAGGTGTGTGTGGGGGGATTTTAGCTCACAACTGTTGTCAACAGTGCAGTCGTGCTCCGCTTGCAGTGTGAGTGGGTGCTGACCACAGCAATAAGGGGGAGTCCCTACGGCGCAGGAGAGGAGATATCGGGATTTCCCAAGCGGCTTTTCCAAGGTGCAGTCACTCTGGGCAGCTCCAAGAACTGCCTGTTCATGCCTGTTTTCACGGTTTGAGTGAGGAAGTGACACAGCAGTTAGCACTTCGCTGTGAGACACCCAATTATGGTCACAGCTGACAGGGAAAGCGACCTGAAAAACTCCCCTGTGCTGGGTGGACCCAGGGCAGGGCTTTGACGTTGGCTAATGTCACATCCCCTGCATTAGAAGCCATGGCACTATAGTCTAGTAGTCTGAGTACAGGACTGGGAACCAGGAGCCCCTGAGTTCTAAAGCCACCTGACTCTGATTCTGGAGCAAGTCTGTAGGCTAAATGGTCCCTTGAGTTGAGCTTCCCTGGAAAATAGGACATTCCTCTAGGCAAAAACAACAAAGAGTCCGGTGGCACCTTAAAGACTAACAGATTTATTTGGGCATAAGCTTTCGTGAGTAAAAACCTCACTTCTTCGGTTGCATCCGAAGAAGTGAGGTTTTTACTCACGAAAGCTTATGCCCAAATAAATCTGTTAGTCTTTAAGGTGCCACCAGACTCTTTGTTGTTTTTGTAGATACAGACTAACACGGCTATCCTCTAGGCAGTGTCCATTCCCAGGAAGCATGGTTCTGACCTGAAACCCTGACCCTATTGAAGTCAATGGGGAATTTTGCTGTTGATTTAAGGGGACTAAGATTTCACTGTGGACCTGCCCCTTTTGTAATGGGCAAACCTATAACCCAATCCCAGGTCCGAGGTGGGGAACAGCCAAGCTTTCAGGTCTAGAAACAGGGCAGGAAATTCCAGCACTTCATTGATATTCACCTAATTAACCCTCACAGCCCAGTGGGGAGAAGGGAGGGTGAGGGTCAATTTCCCAATTGAAACCCAGGCACAGAGCTGGGAGGTGACATACCCAAGGCTCTTGAGTCAGTGGCAGAGCTGGGATTAGAACCCCCGAGTTCCTGGATCCCAGTTCTATACTTAGACCCCTGCACACTATTTCTGATACTGGCTGAGTCAGGATTCCCGCAAGCTGAGCCTCTTGCCTGTCACGTCTTCCCCTTTCTGAAAGCTGCGTGTGCAAATGAGCCTGGGCCAAAGGGGAGTGGGGACTGGGGAAGTTAATGAAAATTGTTTGACCCTCACAAGGATGTGGGTTCTTCTGACAAGGGTTTGATCAGGCCGATCCTTATTTCCCATCAGTTTGTCCTATAGGGGACTTGAAGTTAAACACCAAATCCTGCTTCTCCAATATCCCACCCTGCCAGTTGGGCAGGGATCCAGGAGTGCTGGAGGGGTGCATCGTGGGGAGCAATTTGCAGCTGTCCAGCAAGCCCAGGTTGCATGCTGTATCATACGTACAGGCTGACTCTCTGGAGTGGTAGCTGCACTCACTTTGGGCTGCGGCACCCAGGCCAGGGTGAGAGCCAGGCCGTCCGCCTGAAACATTCTCTCATGCACTCGGGAGGGACCTTGCCTGCTGTACATGCACAGGAAGTGGCAGAAGGGGCTACCACCTGGCAGAGGATGGAGAGAGCCCTTGATCAAACTGTGCAGTTCTGTGCCTCCATCAAGCCCTCATCAGCGGCTTCTCCTGCTTTGACACCCGCCCCCCCGTCCCAGGTGCCGCAGTCTGATCAGTGAATGATTCCTGCCTGTGCCCACCTCTAGGGCACAGCAGTCAGGGACACGACACTCGTGCTTTCCAACCCTTTTATTGCAAGCAGCATTACAGCCATCAGTCAGCCAAGGCCCAGGGAGCCACTCTGGTCAGGAAACTCGGTCCCAGCCAGGAGGCGTCGGGAAGGAGGCCGGGGAGCAGAGGAGGGGCCGCTCCACTTGGGGTCACATCTCCGTCTCGGGGCTCAAGCAGGCGCTGTTGAGAACTGTTCCTGAGGGGGAAAGGCACGTATACAATTCCCATGAGGCCCTTTTGCAGGATACCTCCCAGGGAGCTTCTGGGTCCCATTCACTCCTCCCACCCATGGGGAAGTCAGCTGCGAACCACCTATCTCCCGTCCTGGGAGGGACCAGACCACCACCCAGCTCTCCAGAGACAAACCCAGTGAATCCTGTTTTGAACAGAGTCTGAGCGGGAGGGGAAGGGAGGAGCAGGGAATACCCCATTAGCCCAGGGAGAGAGACTCAGCAACTTCTCTGGAGCCCCGGCCTGGACTCCCTCCAGCCTCCCCCACCCGACCCCTGCAAATGGAGCGGTGCCCCGTGTTCTCTATGGCTGGGATGGAGACCCAGCGGGGCTGTGGACAGGGCCTGCATGGAGGGATGACCATGCGGTGGCCAGGGTGGCAGATCCCATTAGCAGGACCCGGAGAGGGATCAGGGCAAAGTCCTTCGCTCTTGATCTCTGAGACGAGAAGGTGAAGCTTTCCTAGGGGCATCCTGAGTCATGGGCAGAGTATCGTGTATCTCACTTATGGGCAACAAAACTGGAGCATGGCCGAGACAGGATGAGGGTGAGTCTTGCAGGTGGGGAGGGGCCGAGGAGAGACAAGTGTGCAGTGTCCCTTTAAGGCCCCATCCGCATTCTGGAGGCGCTGAGATGAATGGGGAATTGACTGGAGCCGGTGCCAGCTGCTCTGCTTGGAGGACCCATCTGAAACTCCCTCTTTGTGCTGCAGGGACATGCTCCCCGGCGCCGTGCTGACCACCACGGCCCCAAGCCCTGGCAGCCTGCGAGGGGACGTGGAGAAACCCCTGCATAGGATCGTGTGTCTGTGGTTCTCTATACGTGTGTGTGTTGTGCATGCAGGGCTGTGCATGGATGGTTCTGTCCCTCTGCATGTATCTGTGCATGTGCACATGGGTGTTTCTCTCCATGTATATTGCGAGTGCGCACACGCGTCTTTGTGTATGTTTAATCGTGTTGATCACGGGAGTGCCTGAGGGCCAGCGCCAGATGTGGCCCCCTTGTGGTAGGTGCTGTACAAACCCAGAGTAGCAGACAGTCCCTGCCCCGAAAAGCTTACAATCTAAATAGACAAGAGAGACACGGGTTGGGGGAAGACACACAAGCAGAGTGAACAGTGAGACGGCAGCCGTGTGTGTGCGCACATGTGAATGGATCCCAGCCCTGGGACAATGCTCAGCTCCAATTTCGGCTAGTCTCAGAGGAGGAGATGGGCATTTTCAGAGTGCCACTTTCTCTTCTCTTCTCGATGGCTTCTTGTACCGCCCGCATCCCCAAGGGAGCACCTTCCAGCAGTCAGTGCATCAATCAACGTGACTAACGGTCACATGTGGTTCACTTTCTCTCTCATCCTCTCCCCAGTGGAGAAACTGTGTGTGCTGGGTTTGATAGGGATTTAAAAAAATCTGTAAATACGTACATGCTGCTCTGCTTGTTGGTTAGAGAAGGACGATTGAAGAAACTCTCCTGGCCCTTGGAGCAGAAGGTGGTGACGTTTTGAAGGTCTCTAGTTCCTGGGGGAGTTCGTTCCACAGTCTGGACTGGCTCCCGAGAAGGCTCTGCCTCCGGCACAGACAAGCTTTACCCTGATGGTGCGAAGGAGCCCAAGAACTGTGCACTTTCACCGCAACCCCCTCAGGACGTAATTGGTGTCTCAGGCCAGCAGGAGAACCAGCTGGGAGCAGGCTGAACAAGCCTCATTTTCCACTGCTGCTCAGAGCCGACATGTAGAACCCTTGTAACGTGATGAGGAACTTGGAGGAAGGCAACACACATTGGGGCAGTAGTTATTGGGAGACCAGGTCATGTGCTGAGATGGTCATGCATGTAACACGCCTGTTCCATGATCAGGGAACATGCAGGAAGGAGTTACAGGTGCCAACAGCATTCCTGCCTCACATGTGGTGGGTTGCCAACACTACCATGTGTTTTACACCTCGCTCCTGGGCACGGGTTGGTTCCTCTTTCACCAGGGCCATAGCAGGGTGTCCGTAAGCTGACCTCATGGTTTGTGATCTCAGACCGAGCCTTAGCAGAGCCCAAGACTCGAGCAAGCCTTTGCCCCGCTGATGACGGTCTATAGTGGCTCTGAACATTAGCAGCCCCCACCCTGAAGGCTCCACCAAGAGCCGCAGAGAGGGGCCAGGAGCATACAGAGAAGCGTGGCCTAGTGGTTTCAGTCCAGGCCTGCGAGCCAAAAAGGGTATGTCTATACGGCAAAAAAAACCAACCCAGAGCAGTCAGTCTCAGAGCTTGTATCTGCAGACTCGGTCTCGTGGGACTCACGCTACGGCAATAAAAATGGTGGTGCAGACGTTCCCGCTTGGGCTCTGACGCCTGGGGAGGAGGGTGTGTTTCAGAGCCTAAGCAGGTACATTGACACCACCGTTTTTAGCTCTGAGGCTCACTGCCATGGGTGTTTTTTGGCAGTACCCAAACCAGGAAGTTCCAATTCTGACTCTGACACTAACTCCTTGGTCAAGTCACTTTCCCCACTTTGTGCCTCAATTTCCCCATCTGTAAACTAAGACAAGAATATGCATCTCCCAGGGCGTGGAGTGAAGATTTATTAGCTAACGTGAGCTGACGAGGAGAAGCGCTAGAGTGCCAAGCATCCCGATGAGTCTATACACTGGATTTGTACCAATTCCAGTTAGGGGTCTGTTTTTTTACCAGCATAAAGTGGTACAACCCCTAGTGTGGATGCAGTATAAAGGCTTGAAACCAGTTTCAAACCACTGCAGGTAACATAGTGCAAAACTCTTGTAAAGATCCATCCCTGCCACCCCCCCCTTTCCTCAGGGAGGTGCATTCTCTCTCACACCCAGGACCGGGGCCCAGTGGGGACACGAGGGAAGGGGAAGTGATGACTTCACATTGCCGGGGAGGTTCCCCGTCACCGCAGAGGGATGGGAAGGAGGTGTCACCTCTGACAGGACTGGAGGAAGGAAACTGAAACTTCACGCTTTCCTCTTCACTGTGCGCTCCGGCCTCACTGACCCGGAAGCGTCTTCCCCTCCAGGCCCCTTTGCAGATCGCGTCCCTTTGACTCACCTTCCTGATCTGACTCCATCCGTGATGGGGCGCCTCTCCTGGGGGGCACGTCCGCACAGGCTGTGTTCTGCCTCTCGCAAGCTTGTGGCATGACTCACTAGCTGAGTAATGGGCTCCTCACAGCTTCTGCTGGTTCATCCCAGGCCCTCTGGCTCTCTCTAGGAGGCTACTGACCTCAGCAAAACCTGGGCAAACTGGAGCTGCAGCTCCAGAATCGGGAAGGACCCTGTGAAGAACAGAAGGGCTTGCAGAGCCACTATGGTGATGCTAGACCTTTGGCATGTCTTTGGTCCGGCTCCATTCACCCAGTGTCTCAAAGCATTTTACAGACATTACTTCATTAGGTAGGCCTGCGCCCCACCCCCATCTGTAAACTGAATAGAATGACAGTTGCCTTCCTTTGTAAAGGGTTTTGAAATTGTCTGGTTAAAGCCATTAGAAGTGAAAGGTATTGTGCTTGTGGTGAGCTCACATGAAAAAGTTTGGCTCAGAGAGCTCCACAGCAAATACAAGTTTAAAAAGTCAGTATCATTCTCTGCACTGTATGGGGTGGGGAAACTGAGGCACAGAGAGGCGACATGTCAGTGGCAAAGCCAGGAGTCGAACCCAGGCATCCTGACTTCCAGTCCTGGTCTACACTGCGGGGGGGATCAATCTAAAATATGCAACTTCAGCTACAAGAATAGCATAGCTGAAGTCGACGTAGCTTAGATCGAATTAAAATTACTTACTTCGCGTCCTCCTGGCGTGGGATCGATGGCCGCGGCTCCCCCGTCGACTTTGCTTCTGCCTCTCGCCGAGCTGGAGTTCAGCAGTCGACGGGAGAGCGGTCGGGGATCGATTTATTGCGTCTACACTACACACGATAAATCGATCCCCGATGGATCGATCGCTACCCGCCAATCCGGCGGGTAGTGTAGACGTACCCCTTTAACTGGTGGATAACACAGACAGAAATATTAATATAGACTAGAACATTATATGCTTAGACTTCTGTAAGGCATTTGAGTTAGTCCCACATGGCAATCTGATTAAAAAAAAAAAACAGCGCTATATAAAATCAGTGCAGCCCATATTAAATGGATTAAAAACTGGTTAACTGATAGATTGCAAAAAGTCATTGTAAATGGGGAATCCTTCTCCAGTGGGAGTGTTTTGAGTGGGATCTGTTCTTGGCCAAATGCCATTCAATATCTTTAGCAAAGATCTTAAAATCATTGCAGGTAAAGTTTGCAGGTGACACACAAACTCTGGCGTGGTAATAATAATGAGGACACGTTACTTACACCGGCCAACCTGGATCGCTAGGTAGCTGGGCTCATTTGAACCACAAGTGTTTTAACACTGCCATATGCAAGGTCATACATCTAGGAACAAAGAATGCAGGGCACTCTTCCTAAGATGGGGCCCGTATCCTGGAAAGCAGACCCTCTGAAAAGGATTTAGAGGTCATAGTGGATAATCAACTGAACATGAGCTCCCAGTGCGATGCGGTAGCTATGGGGAAGAACATGATTCTTGGATGTATGAGCAGGGGAATATCCAGTCAGAGTAGGGACATGGTGCTACCTCTGTATACAGCATTAGTGAGATTATTACTGACTACTGTGTACTGTTCTGGTGTCCACACTTTAAAAAGGATGTTACAAAATTGGACAGCGTTCAGGAAAGAGCCACAAGAATGATTCAAGATCTGAGACCCCTGCCTTATAGTGAGACACCAAAGAAGCTCCATCTATTTTGTTTGTCTAAGAGGGGACTTGAGCACAGTTTACCTACATGAGGAAGAGATTTCTGATTTCTCTTTTATCGAGCAGAAAAAGACATAATCAGATCCAGAGGTTGGAAGCTGAAGCTAGAGACATTCAGGCTAGAAATAAGGCACAAATTTTTAACAGTGAAGGGAATTAACCATTGGAATCTACGTTATGAATTCTCCATCACTGTAAGTCTTTAAATCCAGATTGGATGTTTTTTTAAAAGACATGCACTGGCCCAAAGGAGAAGTTATGGGCCTGATGCAGAAATGATGGGTGAGGGTCTGGGGTCTGTGTTAGGCAGGAAATCAGACTAGATGGTCATCATGATCCCTTCTGGCCTTATAATCTCTGCCTAGAACCAAGGTGCCCTCACTCCTCGTCTGCTGCTTCACCCCTGTCTTTAGAGAGAGCTACCCCTCACTGGCCATCTACTGAGGGGGTGAGTGGGAAGAGACCAAGGACCTGGAGACACAAGTTCTGGAGGTCAGGTTCAGCTCATACAAGGCTGCAGCCGTTCATGTGCACCATCAAAACGTAGGCCAATGTCCCGGGCTTGCAGATTTAGGCTGGAAATCTCAGGGGACAAGACTGTCCCATTGGGACACTTCCCTCCCCCCAGATCCTCATCTACAGGGTGAGGCAGATGGAGGCAGGGAGGAGCTACTGGAGGCAATGGGAGATGGGGAATGCATTGGGGAGGGGTTGAGAAAGTGAGTGCTGGAGGGCACAAACAGGGGAAATGGAAGATTGGGGGGTGCCCAGTGGGGGGATGTGAGAACCCAGAGTGGGGTAAAGGGGGACTAATGCAGAGGGGACCCTTGAGAACAGGGCAAGTCCCAACTGCCAGAAGCATGAAAGACAAACCTGGCCTCCCCCCACATTGGGGAGAGAGCACACAAGATGCCCCCGAAGCGATCAGAGAGGGGAACGCTGTCCTGTCCTGCAGAGCGCAAAGGAAAGACTCCAGACCATGGGGGTTTGCCCTCCATGAAGGTAATTGTGGGTCGAGGGAACCTACTGAGGGATAGGGATTATTTAGAGACAGGCAGTCCCCTAGATTCAGATCGGAACCCAAACATCTGGGTGCTGATTTAAACCCCAATCTTGTTAATTACAACAGTTCTATTCAAAATGGATCATTCCCCAGGGTGCTGTCCGTCCCCGCCAGGCAGCTCCCTGCTCTTTGGAGAGCTCTCCCTGCCATCTGTTTTGTGTAAGCTCTGTGTGACATGCCCCCTGTTCCTCCTGTCTCAGGTGGGCTGACTCTCCCCAGCCTGCAGCTGTGACAAGGGGCCACGTACAATGCCCTTGTCAAGGCTGCAAATGGCTCCTCTCCTGGGAGCACATGTGGCTCAGGGGACTAGAAAGGGAAGGACATCAGTGGGGGAGAGGACGATCCCTCTCTCAGGTTTCTCTATTTTCTGGCTGTGTGGGCCCCTCCGACAGAGTCGTCTGGGTGCCCCCTTCACAGGGGCAAAGCCCAGTTCCTCCGTGCTTAGTTGAGGAATAAGCCCTGTCATAGAGCACTCTGGCTCTTCCACACTTTGAATCATTCAGGCCCCGCAAGCTGCCCACCTTGGGAGAAATAGTAAGTGAGCGGCAGAGATGTTAAGTGACTTGTCCAAGGCCGCACAACGGAGTTGGCGGCAGCGCCGGGATTCAAGCACAGGAGTTCCTAGCTTGTGGGCCACTGCCTCAGTCTACTAGACAAACCCTATTGCCTCCTTGGGGGCCTGTGCGTACTCCAATTAGCCCCGAGCTGGGTACAAACGTTCCTAGTGTAGACCAGGTATTGACCAGATGGTGTGCTCCAGCAGGGGCTTTGGAAGCCAGGAGGGAGAGAGAGCTTGTGGAGAGGAAGGGGCCTGGGGTGACGCCGGTGAAGTTGATGTAGCCAAGAGCTGCAGGATGGGGACAGGGAGGGGGTCGTGGTGAGTGAATCACAGCCCTGTGCTGGCACTGGCCGCTCACAGGCAGGAAGCGCTGGGGTGGGGGTGGGGGTGGAACAGGGACAAGAGACGAATCTGGGACAGGAAAGCGGCCTGCCATTTCCAGGGCTGGCAGGAAGAGCGTCAGATGAAAGACCTGGACAGAGCAGGACGAGTCCCTTGCAGTGACGGGGGGAGAGGAAGCCGTGAAAGGAGCAAGGAGCAAGCTGTTCTCTCTCTGAGCCCCCTGCCCCCCAGGACAGACAGGGTCTGAAGCCCTGGCACTCAATCAGGGGATTGTCCGCAGCTTCCTCAGACGGGCCAGGCCGCTTCACCCCATGTGTCCCACCCCCCGGCCCAGCCCTTTCTCAGGAAGATCGTGGGGGCCTGTGACCTATTCACACACTTCTCCATGCTGATGGCTCTCTCCCTTCCCGAGTGCGATCACAGCCTTGCTATAGGCTCCTTCCCCCTCAAAGGTGGCTGCACAGAGAAGTGAGACGGATTCCCCAGGGCGATCCATTCGGTCAGCGGCAAAGCTGGGGCCACAACCCAGATCTCCCAGGCTTGCGCTGTAACCACTAGGCAAAACTTCCTCCCCAACACAACAACCCTCCCTCCCTGGCATAACAGGACCCTGTTCGCTCCTCTGCATCCAACCCTACGTCATTCTTGGTCTGAATCCCACTGAGAGCGGGCGGTGGTCCTTCTCCATTCTAGAGAAAATGGAATGCAGTCTCTTTTGAAACATACATGTTTCAATGCACATTCCCCGTGCTTCCCTTCCCATCCTGAAACTGTCCTATATTGTTGCTACGGGGCCATTAAAGAGCTGCCACATTCCACCCCAGAAGTGGCTGCATACCAGTGAGCGGCTGAAGAGATTCCTGTGCATAGCCATATACAGACATGTGCCTCTCTGCCAAAGCTCTCAACCTGTCAGGGTCTAAGTCGGTGGCACACAGTGAAGCTGCCGGAGAGGAGGAAGTGGTGATGAGCGGGTGGTGTGGGCTTCATTTCTTTTCACACAATGTTCTCCTTAGCCTGTAAGGTTAGAGCTGGGGACGATAAAGCAGCAGATGGGGACAGGGAGTTCGGATTGTTTGGATCTGGACTTGGGTTTGGGCCATTAGCCGCAGTCTTTGGGCCTGGACTCAAACATCGCCAGAGCTGAAGGGTGTCTGGATCTAGGACCCCACCCCCAAACAGGAGTGAGTGGATGGAGGTTGTTGTGATAGCCGGGAATCTGGGTGAAGGGGTGAGCCCAGAGCACAGCACCTGCTGTCTCCTCCTTCCCCCTCCCTCCCCCCAGCCAGCCGTGGCTTGCAGCAGGTGCCCTTGCTGGGCCGAAATGATCAAATGCAGCAGCAATGGCACGAGCGTAAAATAACAACACGGAAACGTTGGGGAGGGGCAGGGGGCAGAGGCCGAACATAATGGGGATATTCATAGCTGTGACTGCGAGAATGCAGCCCCTGATGGCTACTGGCACATGGAGCCAGGGACTGCCCCTGCAAAATACCAAAGGGATTTCCCAGGCTGCTTCAGCTTCCTGTGGGAGAGGACAAGGGGAAGCCAGAGGTGACTGCACATGATCTGCAAACGCTCAGTGATGCCCCGGGTACGTTTGGGGGATCGGTTCCTCCTGTGGACGCCAAAACACTGGGTGGCTCCAGGATCAATCACTCCTGTCGCATCACCGCTCCTGCGCCTGAGCCTGCATGTGCGTATGTCGTGCAGGCCTGAGTGTGTACGTAGCCGGCGTGCGCGCACGTATACTTGTGAATGCGTGTGTGAGCATGTATGTGTACATGTGCATTTGTGTCTCTTTGCACGTGCGCGTGGATTCCAGCGCTGGGACACTGCTCAGCTCCAATCTCCATTAGCCTCCGAGATGGAGAGGGGAATGTTGCAGTCCCAGTTTAGTTGCTGTTGCCCCTCAGGGTATAACTGGCCAACGTGAGAATCAGAAGGGGAACCGGCTGGATGAGCCTCGTCTTTCACTGCAGCGAGGATCAGGTGCAAGGATCTCATGTGCATCCTGACGGTTGGACTTGGAGGGATGTAATGTATGGTGTGTAATGTATCTGTGTGTAATGTATGGTGGCAAGGCTTGAGAAGCCTACTCAGCAGGGCCGGCTCCAGGCACCAGCTTACCAAGCAGGTGCTTGGGGTGGCCACTTCGGAGAGGGGCGGCACGTCCAGCTGTTCAGCGGCAATTCGCCGGACGGTCCTTCACTCCTGCTCGGAGCGAAGGACTTGCCGCCACAGATCGCGATTGCGGCTTTTTTGTTGTTGTTGTTTGGCTGCTTGGGGCGGCCAAAACCCTGGAGCCGGCCCTGCTACTCAGCTACTTGTCTTTTTCCTCCCTCCCCTCTATGGCTGAGAACTGACAGAGAAGCAAGATGTTAGGATATAGAGTGATCAGGATGGAGGATAATATGGAAAGTATTATAATGCTATTATGTACATCGATGCTCTCTTCTATCTAGACAAGTCTCTGTGTGTGTGTGTTTGTGCACAGTTCTGGTCACAGAGTAGCAGCCGTGTTAGTCTGTATCCGAAGAAGTGGGCTTTAGTCCACGAAAGCTTATGCTCTAATAAATTTGTTAGTCTCTAAGGTGCCACAAGTACTCCTGTTCTTCTTTTTAGTTCTGGTCACTCATCTCAAAATAGGGTATTATTTGAGGGGGTTCAGAGAAGGGTGATGAGAATGATCAACGTCCTGGAAAATCTCTCCTAGGAAGAGAGATTGAAAAGACTAAGATTGTTTCCCTTAGAAAGGAGATGAAGGAAAGGGGCCATGGTAAACTTATATAAAATAATGAATCCTCTAGAGAAGGAAGCTTCTTCTCCCTTCTCAGGAGACATTGAATGGAATTGAAAGGTAGCTAAATTCAAAACTCATAAAAGGAAATACTCCCCCCCACACACTCATTATGGAATTAGACTGTGGAACTCACTGCCACAGGATACCACTGAGGCCAAGAACTTAGCAAGATTCAAAGAGTGAGGGAATGGATGTTCAACAGGATAACAAGAACATTCAGAGTTATAACAGTTAAGGCAAACAAAGAGTTTTGGAAGGGATAAAAAACATAATTCTTCAGTATTTAAACTGATGTGTAACTGTTAGGGGTCATCACGAGGCCTTCATGGTTACAGATTATCCCACATCTGCTACTGTGAGATTCTTGCACCTTCCTCTGAAGAATTTGGTACGAGCCACTGTCGGAGACAGGACATTGGACTAGATGGACTTTGGGACTGATCTAGTCTGGCGCTGCCCATGTTCCTATGAAGGAAGGTGCATGAGAATGACAGCTCCGTGTGCTAAAGGCGTTCAAGATGTGATGCGCTGTCACCGTTCCATGTAGTTTACTGCTTGCTGTTCACCAACGTAAGGGGTTCTTTGCCTGGGTCGTACCTAGATCTTGTAAAGCTGGTTCTGTTGCTCCTGGTTTCAGATGGCCCATTAACAAAGACCAACTGGGCACCAGTAATTGTTCTGGACATTGCGAGAGCTGCTTCCAAGACCGCATGTGCAGCTCTGTAGAGGTGAAGGGCTATGTCTGCTGAAGGATAAGTGCAGCCCACAGAGCTCTGGCAGCCACCTTCCTTGTGCATTCAGAAGCCCAGCCCAATGAGACTACAAGTCCCAACATGCAATGCTCCAATTTGAAAGCACTATACTGCATGCTGGAAATTGTAGTCTTGATAGGCCGCAGCAGGAGGGCGGCTGCAGTCTGCTCTGATTTGGGGCAGCCTAGGGTGACCAGACAGCAAATGTGAAAAATCAGGACAGGGGGTAATAGGAGCCTATATAAGAAAAAGACCCTAAAATCAGGACATCTGGTCACCCTAGGGCAGCCCCTGCCTTGGCTCTTTGTAAGTTAAATCTAGCAAGTCTTTTCCGGAAGAGCTGGGGTCTGCTGGGATCCCTAGCTGGTGCCATAGACAGATCTCGCACATGTACGCCAGCGAGCATGGAAGAGCAGCACGTACGTTCATCATCATGTGCTTTCCCTTCGTTGGCTAACTTCCTCCTCTGGGCGCCGGAGTCCACTGGCTTCTGAAGCGTCAGGTTATGAAACGGGCTGAAAGAACCTCCCCTGGAATGAAGAAATCACGGGAGGCGGAGTTTCCTGTTGTGGAAGTTTCGGTTGCGTCCCTCACCTCAGTCACGTTGGAAAGGCTTGGGCAACGCGGCTGAGGGACTGTGCTGATCTGGACAGGGGCTCTGCTTGAGAGACTGAAACCAGGGCATTGGGGGAGGAACTCTGTCCCTGGGCCAGGCCTGAAATCCTTACTCAGGCAAAACACTGATGAGAGAATCTTTCAAAGCACCCAGGCTCCGCTAGCTAGGCATGGACTGATTAGGACACCCAGGTCCCCAGTAAGGAAAGGGGACAGTGAAGAAGGCTTTAGATGGTAAGCTCTTTGGAGCAGCGACGGTCATTCGCTATGTTTGTACAGCAGCTAGCACAGTGGAACCCCGACTGGGTTGAGACCTCTAGGTGCTCCTGTAACATAACTGTTCAATAATAATAGGAAGAAGGTGGATCCCCAGCTCCCATAGGTGCCCAGATACCTCGATGATGAACGAGTCGTGCTCCTGTTTGCCGATCTCCCAGTACTCCTGGTGGATTCAGAGGGTGGGGTATGGGTCTGGTGACAAGACCGTTATATAATTTCTGACCTCCTAGAGTGTTTAGCTCCAGGGTTTCTCTGACTCCAGCTGTCCCCCGAGAAGCAGCAGATAGCACACGGGAACTCATCCACTTACCTGGGTTGGCGGCATGGGTGACCCCTCAAGGGTGAGAGGTCACCAGCTCGTGAAGCGGCGAATTCTCTTGCCCAGGTAGTAATGGTTGAGATTTTGCCAACGATATTTCCACCTGCAGAAGAGGGGAAAAAATGGTGTGTGGGGATGCGGTGGGAGATAGGTTATAGGCTGAGGGCAGCCACAGAGACGGGTCACAGGCCAAGGAGATTGGGCAGGACAAGCTGGAGTTTTGAGCATATCATTGATCAGCCCCGCAGAAACCCACATGTGCAGACTTCTTTCACACAGGCGAATGGGAGAAGAGTTGTCATGTCAGTGACACCCATTAAAGGGTTAATCCGTTGTTGCTAGGTAACAGTGTCCCACCATCAAGCCCTGCTTCTCCTATTCCACTGGGGGAATGTGTTGTCCCTCAGGCTATGGCTACACTGCAGATTTCGCTGGCATAGCCCGGCTGTGGTGCGACGAGTTGAGACTCCGGCCTGACATAGCTGTGCTGGCAGAAGCCCCTAGTGTAGACGCAATGATACTGGCAAAACCGGCCTGGTTTGTTTGGCTCAGGGTGATAGGCAATAATAAACACACACATGGTGTCACGTTGTTTACCCAGCCACAGCGACACCGATGAGTCTACATTGTAGTGTAAATACTCCTGAGTCCCAGATTGCCCGCCCAGCTCAGTCCCGCACAGATGTAGGTCGTCACAGGTCTGCTCTCTTTCCTAACTCTGCTCGGTTTAATACCCTGGGCTGCGTCTCTGAGTGGGTGGGATGGGGTGCCGAACCGGTTAGCAGCAAGCAGGGGTTCACTCCCAGAGCATCTGTCGTTCTGGGGGAAGTGAGGCACGGAAAAGGGGGATACAATTAAAAAACCCCAACCCCAAACCTAGTAAATATACAGGCGCTTGGAAATAAGAAGAGCAGAAAGATTGGGGGAAAGACGCTCCCCTGCCTAGTCGCTGCAGGGATGGAGAGGCAGGTTACTTCAGCTGTTGAGTTTCTGGGTGGTTTCTGGACGTGCAGGGCCATTTTGTTTCTCTTTGTGTGCGCAAAGCTTGGAAGAGAGAAGTGCTCACTCAAAGACTGTTGCCAAATCAGCTGATCCCCTCCACCAGTTTACAAGGGGCTTGCTCTTCTACCCAGTTTCCATTGCAACGGGCCCAGGATTCAAAGGAGCGTTGGCCTTAAGACCTCATCATTCGTGCGCTGAGCTGCCATTCTCAGCTCCTCCGCGGCAGCGAGTAGGGTGCTCCTGGGTTTGTGAAGCCCGTTTTGAATGCCCAGCTCAAATCTGGGCTCTACACCGAGCAGCTGGCTGCGCGATGAGGTGAAAACGCGTTTTAGAGGCTGCAAATCTGAAAGGACCAATGAGCTGGCAGCAGTGCGGGGCCGGGGACAGGCAGTGGGAAAAAATAGCATTAAACTGGCCTGCTTGGAAACAAAGCCATGGTGATTGTACAGGTGGTTTTTTCCCCAGTGTCCCAGGGAGCATTGTGTGGTTTATTTTCTACAGATCACTGGGGGTTATTTACATAGAAGTTAATTTTCAAGCGATTTAACTATTTAAATTAAGATTAAGTAACACTGTGTCCTGGGAAGATGACGTCTGCTTGATGCCGGGGCTTTGAGGCCTGTGGGTTACACAAGCCTAGGAAAGGGTGAAACATATACACTTGCCTCCTGCAGGAACCCAAAACCTTCCCGATGCCTTTTTGGCTGGCATCAGCTCCCGCTTCCTTGGCAGCCCAAACCTGGATGCTCGAGCCCTCTGGTTTGTTGCCCCACTGACCTGCTGTCCTCTTGGTTTGGGAATTCCCTTGGCAACAGCTGAAGGCTGAAATTCTCTCAGGGAAGAGGGTGAGTTTTGAAGTTGCAAGGAGCTAATGCCTTAGATTTCATAACAGGCATGAGGATGCAGGCTGTTAAATATTTATCGGAGCTGAAAGGTGCCAGCTTGGTAAAGTTCCCTCTCTATTTACTCTTCCATTTTTATTCCCTTTCTTCCCCTCAAGTCCCATCTGGTCTCCTTGGGCCACGCCTTGCACTGTAATTCGATAAATCACCATCTGCTCTTATAGGGGGAGTGTTTTCTTTTTCACTTGCTTGTGTCTGTGGCCTCTGAAATGACTGCATGCTCCATTCCCAGCCGGGAATCTCATCTCTGGGGATTTCCAAACCAGGCTTTTGACCTGCACTGTAACGAGGGTATAGTCTTGGCTTGGAACTGCCCCCGGAAGAGTCCATATTGCCGCAGCAGCCCCGGCTGGGTCACATGAGAGGCCCAAGTCCGGGCTGCTGGGAAGCCGACTTCAGGTTAAGTTGAGGCAGATCAGAGAACGGATGAGAAAACACCTGCACATTGAAACATAAGCCCTGGGGCACTGAGCAGTGCAGCAGAAGTTAATACACTAAGTTTTCACTCCTGGAGGCCTGATTTTATGTTCATCTTACAAGTGTAATGAGTTCAGCAGTCTCGGCTGATTAGCAAAACATATCCAGAAGAAGTGGGTGGAATGGCAGTCTCTCCTGGGGACCGGCACAGGCTGAAATAGCAGGGGGCCCTCGGGTTAGGTGCTAGGAAAAGTCAGAGGAGCTGGAGGGAGGTGGGCAAGGGTTACCGCAGGTCAGGCTGGAGAGAGAAATTTAGAATTACTTCTCTCCCCAATAAAATAACCACAACCCTAAATCCTAGCCCGGATGCTGCCAGTTAGCACTCGAGGGGCAAGGGGATTATTCAGAGATTTGGCCATGGGAGGGTACTGTGCCCTTACACAGCTTGGCATTGATCCCTTGCTCTGCAGTCATGTCCATGGGGTTTGTGACAGCCTTCATACTTGGGCATGGCCTCCTTACCCCTGGGAGCCTAAAGAGAGACCTGGTGCCACCGCCCCTGTACCATGCCAGGGTGAGCCAGCAAGCGCCTTTCTATCCTAGTGCCACAGGCTTTTTGGTGATCTCGCCCCTGCCAGCCCTGGCAGTTCCTCAAGCCTTGCCGAAAGCAGAGACAGATGGTGAGAGAGAAGCACAGGCCTCTGCTGGGACCAGAACGCATGAAAATGGCAGAGAAAGGGCTGGGGCTCCTGTTACAGAGAGAAACATAAAGGGCCAGCAGGATGGGTGGGAATCACATCTGAGGGTGAGAATGAAAGGGGACAGTGAGAAAAGGGGAGGTGGCAGAAGGGAGAAAAAAAGATTAAGAGGAGGCAGAAAAGAATTAACCAGGGGAGAGAGAGGGAAGAAGAAAGCCATGGAATGGATTGAGACTGAAATGCAAAACGCTTCGTTTTTCTCTTTCTTTCAGTCTCTCCTGCTCCCTCTCTCCCCCTCCCCTGGTGCCTATGTGTCAGTCAGCCCCACACCTGTTTGATTGCTTTATTATTAGCTTTACTTCTTGCTGATTGTCTAATTTGGTGTGTGGTTTCGAAACAAAAGACCCGGCCTCTCTGAATCTGCTATTCAATCCTACTGTTTAGTCCTGTTTCTCCCAGAGCCAAGGGGTGGTTGGGTCTGTCCCAAGATTCATTATCTCCAGGAGCAAAGGCACTGGAAACAAATTATTCTGAATTTATTCTAATTAGCTTTGCCCCTCCCCCACCCCCCGCCTGCCCCCACAAATTGAATTTGTTTGGGTGACAAAATGAGCGTGTGTGTGTAAGGATCTACGTACGCTGACTCTGTTTTGGCAGCTACGCATGGTGCTGCTGCTTAAGGATTATGATGGCAACTCAAGATTGGACTTTACAGGCCAAATTCTGCTCCACGTTACACCCCGCCCTTCCTGAGATTGTCCAGGTATAACTGAGGTTGGAATTTGGCCCTCCACTTTGCAACGATCTACCATATGTGTCTGTGGGTTTGCAGGCCACTGCCGTCATCTAGATGGAATCAGGACAGCTCAGCCGTGTGTCCTAAGCCCTATATTGCTAACAGCTCATGGAAACACTTCGGTAACTCTCCAGGGAGAGCTTGGTGCTTTTGGAATATGGCAATATGGTGTTCCATGGAGTTGTTACTGTATGTCCATGGGCTGATTCTTTCCTCACGAAGCAAATCCTTCCCTTGGAAAATGTTGGTATGCAACCTCCACGGTCAAAGCCTGCACTTTGTACCCTTCCTTTCTCTCTCCTCAGCCAGGACTCGAGATGCAAAGCTTGGATCCTGCCCTGGATCTGATGTCCCCAAAGCTGGGGAGGGTGTTGCATCTGGAGGTTTGGTTGGGGCCCTTTTCTGCCCAGGATATGAAACTCTCAATTAAAGTGCTGTACTGTGAACTTTCAGCGTCAAACGATCAAAGAAAGAGTGACTGTTATCCTGAAAAAAAGACCTTTGCTGCTGTAGCTTCCCACATTAATCTCAACGGGCAAAGCTGGAACTGGGGCAGAAAGCTTAGAAGTAAGACGCATTAGTCAGCAAGAGATGAAGGCTCAGAAGGCGAGGGGGAGCTGAACAGCCCTACGGTAGTAAATTCTGCTGCATTCCCTGCCTGGTTCCGTGAACCAGGGGACTGGGAAAGGCCTTGCAAATCTTTTTAGTCATCTGAATCCACTAAAACGCTGGCTAAATGAGTCACTCTTGGACAAAGGTAATATATTATCACTAGAATAACAATAACGCTCTGCCCCTTTCATCTGAAGCTCTCACTGTGCTTTACAAAGAAGTACAATCATCCTCGGTTTAGAGATGGGGAAACTGAGGCACCAAGGGGCGAAGTTACTTACAGCCACACAGTGAGCCTGCAGAAGTGTTCTGATTAGAATCCAGTTCTTGTGGCAACCAGTCCCATCACTGGAACATGCTGCTGCTTTGTTTCTGATAACACATTTTTAAAAACCAAAACAGAAAAGGCAAAGAACCAAAGTGAGTTTCTTCTTTTCCCTGTCTAGAAACTGTAGGACACAAGAGGGAAAGTGGAGAGAGTCCACAGGGGAAAGGAAAAACAAAAGTGTGAGAGAGGGATGATTTATATTTAGACTCTGAGTACTTCGGTGCAGGGACTGTCTCTCTGTTCTGTGTCTGTACAGCACCGAGCACAGGGAGGTCCTGCTCCACGACTCAGGTTCCTATGTGCTACCTCAGCACAAATAATAACAAAATGGTTTTTGGAGAGCAAGAAAAAAGAAGGACTCAGAGAAATGTTCCTATAACCTGCTCCACAGTCCAAAAAAGAGCAACTGCACAGGTTAAATTAGAGACCACATAACGAAACAAGATCCAAATGTCCAATTTTCCCCAGCTTCCCGACTCTGAGAACCTGTGTTTTTGGTCCACATTCACCAGCGTTACCTGGAGAAACCAGATCCTTTCCCTCCCTTTTACATTAGGTATCTTTTGGCTCTGTTGATGATGCTATTGCTATTTCTGGCTGACTCGGGTGTGTTGCTCGGTGTGCAAAGATCTACCCGCTGCACGCGTGTGTGCATGCACACACACTCTCTTCAAATCTGACCCATCCCAGGAGCTCCCTGAATTCCTAGGCTTGGATCAGCTGTCAGATGTGGCGGTGTCTTTATTTTCAGACCTGCCCGGACTTATCCCTGGTGCTCGGCCTGCTGGAGCTCACAGCACCAGTGGAATCAAAAGTCGGGAAGGGATCTGAATTCAACTACACGAGCACCAAGGAAGAACCTGCTCCTGACTCCAGGCAACCAGTTTGCACCAGTTCTCAGCCAACTTCACCCCCATAACTTTCCTCTGCAGGATATCAAGAGACAAGCCTGCCCCGCCAATGAAATGCAAGCAAAAAGCATGACCTCATCGGAGCAAACATTCATTGGCCGAGCATACTTGGAGGCCAGGACACGGTTACTCAGCAACTACAGAGAGCCAATTAACCCTTTCCTTGGCATCTCAGACACTGAGTTGTGAATGGCAAATCTCCCTTCCTCTCCTGGTTTCTTTTAGCCAATCAAAGCCATTGCGCCTTCCTAGCCGGGGTCTTTAAAAAAGAGAAGGAGGGAGACAGGGTGAGAAGATGACGGGGTGACAGGCCCAGCCAGCCAAGGAAACCACAATCCCACCTTCCGGCTCCCATCCGATCCCCCTTGAAACCATGCAGAACCTACCTCGGCGTGAGACCTGGGGAGGGTAAATAAACCCTACATTAGCCACATCAGGGATTTCGCTTTATCAACAGTATGAACACGGGAGAGTTAAAGTTCCCAGCATCCAGCTAAAGGCCAGTGACTAGCTCCAGCAGGGATAATCCTCGTTCATTATGGGGCCCAGTCTGGTTTGGGGAGGTCCCTTGGCTTCACCCATTGGCTGACCCTCTCCCACGCCCTGCCTGCCTTCACCTGAGTCAGTGGCCCAAGACCCTGCTCAGAGGTCAGAGCTATTTCATTCCAGCTGCCACCGCTCGTCTCCCATAGCCTCCTGCACTTGGCACCAGACTCTGCTATGGGGACTCTTGTGGCTGGAGGGGGCGACCCCAGCATGCAGCCCCAAGGCTAGCTCCCAGGGCGAGGTGAGTGAGCCAACCCAGTACCGGGTTCCCCTCCCTGGTCCCGAATCGGAGAGCATTGCCCCCGTGATAGCATTTAGCTTGTCCACAGCAGCGGCCATCTGCAGAATCCAACGTGCTTTTCAAACACAGAGGAGTTCATCCCTCATCTCTGCTCCAGGGAGGAAGGGAGACTTGTTCCCACTCCTCAGCTGGGGAAACCGAGGCCCAGAGCTGGACACGATCCAGGGCAGAGCCAAATCCCAAGAGACACTCAGAGAATAGCTGCTAGCCGCAGCCTCCAGGCTCAGAGTAGCTCTGGGTTAAGTGCTGGGATTCTGTTCCACCTCACTCTGTCCCTGGGAGCTCCCACGCCTCTCTTCCCTCTCCACCTTGCAAAGGTCCCCAGCCCCAGGTCCTGCTGGGGTCTGTACTTACACCAGGTTGTGTTTGAATCCGCAGCAGCTTGGCCAGTGGACAGACTCTACTTCGGAAAGGCCTGTGTTCCCAGGGAGGACGAGCAGCCGCCACCTGGGCGTGGCCCATGTGCTGCCCGATGAATAGCGCCTCTGCGGGCTGACCCAGTAATCTTGCAGGCCCCGGTGACTGGAATAAGCAGGTCGCAGAGCAATATTCTTCCTCCCCGCATAAATTGGCATCTCCACTTCATTTCTGCGGGGCAGCAGGGCCCTCGGCTTGCTGCATCAAGAGAGAGAAGCCCATGAGGTTTATACAGGGAAGTCTCTGCAGTGGAGGCATGTGTTGGTTTGCGGACATGCCGCTCTTGTGCTCTCACTCCCCATACGGCAGTCCCACCCCGGGGCAGAAGTTTCAGGGAGCAGAAGGTGGATTTGAGCAATATTTGCCCTTGATCGCAGATAGGCTGACACTGGGATGGAGCACCTAGCATCTTGCATTTCCTTAGTGCCTGTCATCCAAAGGATCCCAAAGCACTCTGCAAACTAGAGAGAGGGGTCACTTCATCAAGCAGTGAAATGCAGCCACTTCTGGGCTGGAACAGATATCTAATGTGCACAGCGGTCCAGGGCTGGAAATGATGTCTGTGCCTAATTGTGCGGGGGAGTTTGGGGAGGCAAAACATAACCACTCCAGACAAGTATCAGGGGGTAGCCGTGTTAGTCTGTATCTACAAAAACAACAAGGAGTCTGGTGGCACCGTAAAGACTAACAGATTTATTAGGGCATAAGCTTTCGTAGGTAAAAACCTCACTTCTTCAGATGCATAGAGTGAAAGTTACAGATGCAGGCATTATATACTGACACATGGAGAGCAGGGAGTTACTTCGCAAGTGGAGAACCAGTGTTGACAGGGTCAATTCAATCAGGGTGGATGTAGTCCACTCCCAATAATGGATGAGGAGGCGTCAATTCCAGGAGAGGAAAAGCTGCTTCTGTAAGGACCAGCCACTCCCCAGTCCCTATTCAAGCCCAGATTAATGGTGTTAAATTTGCAAATGAATTTTAGTTCTACTGTTTCTCTTTGAAGTCTGTTTCTGAAGTTTTTTTGTTCAATGATAGTGACTTTTAAATCTGTAATAGAATGACCAGGGAGA